>NC_053126.1:28334079-28409079 GCF_010015445.1 Perca fluviatilis | reverse complement strand
AAAAGTACGGAGTGTGGACTGGTAGCTGGATAGGTGCCAGTTCACCTCCCGGGCACTGCCAAGGGGCCCTTGAGCAAGGCACAGAATCCCCAACTGCTCGGGGCGCCTGTGCATGGGCCCCCTCACTCTGACATCTCTCCATCAGAGCATGTAAAGGTACTGAGAATGTGTGTGTTTCAGGCCTGTAATAATGTGTGTAACTAACAACAGAGTGAACAAATTGTAATTTCCCTTGTGGGATTAAGACAGTGTCAAATTTTAAAAATAACTAATAATTTTGGCACGTCGGTCGACACACTGTTCTCTGTTTACTACATTTATGTCATTACAATTTTTTCTTGAAGAATTACGACTTTGTTCCCATATCAAGACATTTTCTAGTAAAATAACAAGTTTATTTTCATAATGTTATGACTTTCTTCCCAAAATCCTCCCAGTCAACGATATACACTCCGTCCACAGCTTTGTGAATCTCAACTCAAATTCCCTTTTATAATTGCACATGCAGCTGGGGTCAGAGTTATGTTTAGTTTATTTTTTATGTAAATGTATTTTTATTTTTTGTCAACAATGAAACCTGAGCAAAAAGTGACCTTCCTTCACAGAGGAGTGTTGCTTCACAGGTTTTACCGTAGGAATGTTTCTTTTCTTTGCCAAATACATCCTGCCAGACCTGGGTCAAAGTACTCCCTGTCCTGGATTACCATTTAAACTAGTGATGTTTGGTTCTGTGCCCAGGTTTCGGAGCATGTGTAGAGAAATCCCGGAAGTTTTCCATGAAGCGCGAATCGAGGCGCGTATCGGTTTAGACAGTTGACGTCATTGATGACTTTCGAAGCCTCGCTGCCCGTCCGTACCACGTGACTGGTTTAGGAAGTGGTTTAAATCGACAGGGTTTTATAACCCATCGATGATCTACACGCGCACATTCAAAGCCCTCTATCCAGTTAAACCACTGCCACAGTCCAGTTTCAGAATACTTATATTGCTCCTGCTTTTATTATATTATGACTGTTTGATAGTCACATTCATCTCAAGGAAATCCCTTTGAGCAACATTCAGTCAAAAAGCGTCTCTGATACAGTGTATCACAGATCACGTGGCCATCTGTAATATATCTGCCTGTTTTACACTCTTTGACCAACAGGTTGTATTGTGAGAAATTATCCTTTTTGCGAACCCATTTGCTGGAAAGCTTCAACGCTTGATCTCACCATCACGAATTTAAACATTTTCCAGGAGCCTTACTCGAGGGCCAAATGGATGTTTTTGTTGTTTGGTTGGTTGATCTGTTTTTGTTTGCTTATTTGTTCTTTGGTTTATTTGTCGGGTGCGGGCTGATGATGAGCATGTTATGTGCATTTTATTAATGTTTCTTTATGATGATGATTTATTTGTGTGTAGAAGTTCACAAAGTTTGAATGGTTCTCACACCACCAGTGTACTAAATTGCAGTGAGCAGCGTTTAAGAACAATTCATCATGGTTTGAGTTGTTGCTCATTTCCTGCATTCCCTTTACGCTCTACATGTCTGTAGATTATTTTCAAGTCTGTCTACCACACTGCCACAGACATTTTTAGGATAGATCCTATGTAGTTTTCGCAGATGAAAGTCAGTTGATCGTGAGAAATGTGGTGAAATCTGGGGCCAGTTAATCAAAACTAGTTCTAGATTTCACCGTGAGACACTGAACCAAAGACAGCCTGATTCAGGATTCTTACAGGGTCCCAAATTTAGGAGCAAAAAGTGACTGCTGTGATGACCCATGTCTACAAACCAAAGAATCAGAATACAACATGAAATGACACCCAAAACTAGGCTTGGGTTGGTGTAAGAATGTTGGTGTAAGAACTGGTTTAATATCAAGCCTAACACCGGACCGGTATACCGAGTTTTACCACTAGGAGCCGCTCCTGAGTGAGACTGATGAGAAAGTTCATAATGGTAGTACGTTCCATTTACCTCGGAACTCAGAAGCCGAAGCTGTAAATGACGTCACACCCGAGTTGAATGCGTCCCATTTACAACTCTGATTTTCACTGTTTTCATTAGCTCTAGCCAGGTTAGCCACTGTTAGCAATACCGGTTGATAACAACACATAACGCTATTTTTTTGTATACAAACAGCGTAACAAAGAGCTAACTTTAGCTACTGAAGTAGTTAAACTAGTAACGCTACTGCCCAACACTGCTTGCAATACAAATTGGATTTAGTGGCGTGACGCCTTCGGCACAGGTTGCTAATGTCAGCTACTTTTTAATTTGCCAGAAGGTGTCATAGTGACAAATGCCGGTTCAGCCGCTTAGCATGAAATCAAACCAATTTAGCCTGGTACACCAGACCGGACCGGTGAAACCAGAAATCGACCCAACTCTACAGAAAACACTGGCCTACGTGGCATTGTAACTGCTGGTAGAAATGCCCTCAAAACTGATATCATACAGTCCGACAGGTTGTGACCAAGATTGCATTAGACCATCTCACACAGTGGGACATATAACAAACCTGATGTTAAAGATGTTAGCGCACCTTGTTTAGGCCTCAAAGCAACACTATATAACTTTTCCTGCTTCGGTCCCCCTACAGGTTGTCTCATTTGAACTACAGCTCACGCTAAAAGTTACATAGTGTAGCTTTAATGCCTAAAAGTCTTGGAGTAGCTTTATTTTGGCAAAAACAAACATGGGAATAGCAGGAAATAAAAGTGTTATGAATTCACACTTTGTATCAAACTGAACATGCAAACTTCAGTCACATGATATTTAGCATTTTGATGCAACTTCCCACAACATGATGGACAGTTTCTCATCATGTGAAGGATTATCGTTGATGTTATACCTTTTGGAATTTAATGGGAGTCAATGGCCCTCAATTGGTTTGGCAGAGTGGTTTAGAATTTGCTCTCATGTAGGTGTCTGAATGTAAAAACGTAATATTAAAACAAAAGTCTAAGAATGAAACCCAAAACACAACCTTTAGTACTGGTGGAACATTTACTGTAAAGAGTTGTACAATTGTGGATTAAATACAGTGGTTTGATAAGGAATCAACACAGTGAGAATGAAGATTACAAAAAATAATCTATTTCAGCGTTATTGCACTTATTTTGTAGATACTTTCTTTACTGCTGTTCTTTATTTAATTTCTGACCTGGTGTAATTGAAGCAAAATCTTGTTGATGATCATTTCTGTTGTGTGTTTTATAATGCAAAGCTAAATCAATAACTTTATAACCTTACAAGAATATGTTTGATGAAGAGCTTTTGATTTGGACCGTCCTGCAAATGAGTGATTGTATTTGATAAGCAGAATCTTTTTCTCTTGAATGTTTTCTACCATTAGTTTACAGTACAGAAACACTTTGACATTTTGTGTAAATTCTGTCTCTCAACAGAATAAATTCAAAGTTTTCTAGTTTAAATTTCATGCCACGGCTTTCTGTGGTTATAATTCTAAGTCTTCCTCTGTACTGTTGGGAGTTGGTCATTCAATGCAACTGAAATGTATATGGTTCAGTTAGTCAGTATACATTCTTGATTACACATGTAAATGTACATGAGCCCTAGATTTCTGGCAAACCGAGCAATAAATGAAAGCCAACAAGATAAAAAAACATTGTCAGGTGTTCATAACAAAAAGCACATTTACTGACATAATAAAAATCCCAATATGGAAAGTGCTATGTGTATAAATGTGTTTTAAGACCTTGTAATAGAATTTTACAAGTGAAGGAAAGGGGTAATACTACAGTATACTGTAGCTAGAAACTGACCCAAATTAGTTTTTGGAGTAATCTGTAGGAATGGAAACTGTCCTAAAACTAAAAGACAGCCAGTTTGAGGCAGAAGAAAAAGTATTTTAGAATGAAACTGATATCCTGGAATGAAACTAAATCTCTGTATGTTGGCAACCTGCTGCCAGAATTTTGTTCATTTGCCTTGACGACTACAACAAAAGAAGATAGATATAGATAGAGAGATAGATATAGAGATATAGATAAATAAATAAAAAAAAAAATGATCAAGTAATAATACTGATAACCAGAGGGGTTTACTCATAGATATTGTTCTATATCTATGGGTGTACTTGAGTGACATGACTTTGACTCTCTTTGATCCTCAAAGAATTGGAATCGAGAATTGATAAGAACCGGAATCGAAAGGAAGAATCGGAATTGGAATCAGAATCAAAACGATGCCAACTGTCAGTACCCGATCCGTGCTGCCTGCACGAGCCGTTGTGCGCATGCACAAAATGTTCGCGCATGCGCTGTTGTACGAGGATTTACGATACTGCCCGATCTGTTCCACGCTTCCGGTCGACAGCCTCCACGGGCAAGCTAACGTTAGTTTAGCTAACAGCTAATTCGGGCTAACCGCTAGCTGAGACAGCATGTAAATTTTAAAAGACCCTCAAAATAAAACTTGAAAATAAACGTTTACATATATAACAGCTGTTACATCAGTTCTACTTTACTTGTGCTCATTTAAAATACAATCACTCAATACTTGTCTTTATTGTTATTACTGGAAAGTCTTAATTTAGCTGTAGCCTGCTTTTCCCATTAATTTGACTTAACGTTATTTAGACTGAATCTAGCGGTCAGCTAGCAGTTAGCCGAATTAGCTGTTAGCTAAACTAACGTTAGCTTCCCGGTGGAGGCTAGTGTGGAACAGATCGGGCAGGTTGTAAAACAGTATTATCATCTGCGCATGCGTGAACATCTTGCGCATGCGCAGAACGGATCGTGCAGGCGGCACGGATCGGGTACCGACACCAACCTTAACTTTAGACTTGACAAAATCAAAACTGTCGAGTCAAGACTTCCCTTGGACCTTTGGAATGGAATGACCTAATATCTTTCTCAAGCCTAAAGATAAAAAAAATAAATCATGGAGACTAATTGTTCATTTTCTTGACAACCGGCTTTGAATCAATCTGTCAGCAGCCAATCACATTCAGCTCAGAGATTACAAATGATAGGAATCATTTTAAAGGAATAAAACACCAAGACATGTTTTCAGTTTGCTTTTTAATATTTTGATGACTTGAAAGTAATAAATAAAATTTCTAAAAAAACATGTTTGTAAATGTACCATACTAACAATTTGCTATACTGCATGACGACTTGTTTGGGACTCAAAGAACAAAGTTTAGGACTTGAATTGTGACTTGTTGGACTTGATAGCCAAGACTCAAGACTTGTGACTTGCAAAACTGTGACCTGTCCCACCTTTGCTAATATCATTTCTGTACTGACCGTAATAATCACATTTTCACATAATGTACACCACAGACAATGTAAAAAAAAATAGACAATGTCACAAACTTACCTTTGTGAAGCTCAGAGGTGTTGATAGAACTCTGTGCTCATTTTTGGGGCTGTACACCATTAACCCAAATAAGTAAGCAGTATTCAAAAATATTGAGGCAATCAGTTGCCACAATTTTCAAAGTCTCAGGTTGTTGGAGCTTAAATATTTGGAGTAAGGTGAACTTGCAGGTTTGTTCTGTGAAAATGGGACATAAATGATCTTAAAACTATAGTTTTAAGTTACTATGAAATTATTACTTTAAGTAGTGGTTATTTGATCTATAAAAAAAAAAAGTTCACATTAATCAAAAAATATTTAAAAAATATAGTTTACGCTGCTGGCACTCTAGCACATTTTAAGTTTAAAGTACTTATTCCAAATAATTAATTTGAGAATGTTGGGTTTTTTATTGAATTGGACTACATTGTACGGTGTTCCTGTTTCAAGATCTTTTATGCACAGGAAGTAATTCCTGGATTGCATTATTCTATGGAAGGGTTGCTTTTATTGAGTTGCTTTTATCTAAAATAGATGAGTAACTAACAATTGTTATTTAACTGATAATTAATAACCTCACTCTCATATACTGCTACTCTAAAAGCAGAGTTAGCTAGTTGTGTCCTTTTGAATTTGAAGTTTGCACCTTCAGGGGTTTCTTTTTATGCAAAGGCCACTCCCTCTGGTTGAATAGGTAATTTAATGATTATACTGCTTTAATGCCTAAGGGGATAAACACAATATATACAAAATATATGCTAAGGACATGTGTTCCAGTTCATTTCATCAGACACGATTATCCCAGAGGATATATTTGTGTAGACTGAGGACTTTAAACCAATACAGTTATGTGTTTATTCATTTAAATTTCCTCAGTGTTGTTTGTTTGTATGATTACAAAGCTGTAATACACCTCTTGTGCCCTAAGGTGATATTCATCAATGGTTAAAATTAAAAGGGAATGACTAGCAGTCTTTTGAAAGGGATAATTAACAGTGATTGAGATTGATGTGTTGCAAAACCAAACCTATTTTTTTTTTATTAAACTATGAACCCAGTCAATTGCTGTTGTATTGTCGTAATTTCCCTCATTATTTTGAGTAAACTGGGCAAATGTTTTAACGTTATTATTGTTAGTGAAACAACTTTCTCAACAAACACCTATGAGGAATTTTGCAAATCCCAATATGTAGGAGATTAACTGTAAAACTTAAAATGTAACTAAATATAATACGATTTTCAAACAAACAAACAAAAACAGTACACATATTAGTGGGTAAATTAAGTTGTAGCTTTTATAAAAGTGTTGCTCCATTTGCTACAACAAATCGAATCTGCGGTTTCTGAAAAGGTCAGAAACTACTGACGAAAACTGGCAGTTAAATAGTCTTTGGGGAATGTAGTTTTCTTGACCTCAGAATTCTTTCAAGCGAAACGTTTTCCGCTTTAAAATAAGACTTCTTATCCCATAGGTCACCGCGGGTATACGTCAACTGACGGGGACGCATAGCTCACGCGGACTCTGGGAGTGCTGAGTCGAATATCCTCTCTGGCGTCTCACCGTTAGAAACCGGCTGCTTAGTTCACCTGAATCGGAGACAAAACATAAGCTACACTTCGAGGTGGGACGCTTTCAATTACTCCAAGGGGTGACCTTAACATCGGGTTTTGGGCGGACACTTACGTAGACCAAGAACTGCGTAGCTGAAATCTCACAGTAGTGAAAATCTAGCTAAGACCCACGATGGACCCGACAGACACTGCCCCTGATTCCTGGGAACAAGAGGACGATGTGGAGGCCACAATCGACGGACAACTTGATTCAGCATTTACAGCCCTAAACGTGAAGGCTAAACCGTTTGTACCCAATGTGAACGCCGCCGAATTTGTTCCGGTTTTTGCCACAAAAGCACACTCGGAAAATCTAGATTCTGTTGGTAAGTTCACAGTCACGTTGGGGAGCTAGCTACTTTAGCTAGAAGTTAGCTAGCTGCTAACATAAGCCTGGGCTGGGTAGTTGCTAGCTCACCAGCCACTGTACAGGCACGCGTTCCTTGAAGCGCGACAAGCTGGCTGGCTGTTGAGTGTAGCAGTAATTTATATGGTTTGCCTAACAATGTAACTTTTAACTAAGTTACAACCTGCCAATCATGTTTATGCTACTCAGGCGTTAGACTGTAGTGGTGTTATAGCTTGTTGAGAACTGTCATAACTGTACCAACCCAGCCGGCATTAGCTTGTTACAACCAACCGGCGGTAGCTAGCTAGCATTTTGGTTAGCTAGTGTGGTGTGTCGCTCAGTGCTAAGTCAATGTATTTTAGCTAGCTAAGCAACGTTACCGGTGTATTCTAAACAGTAAACTGAGCCAAGCAAACTGTTCTCCTGGCAAACATCCATATTGTCATTCTACAGTCCAACTTAACCTGATGATTAAAACTAAGCTCGTCACTTAAAAGAGTTTAGTGGGAACACGAGTGGTGTGACGTGGATGTTCTGACGCACTGCTGGTCAAGAGTGGAGCAAAATGTGTCATACCTTGAGCAGGCTGAATTCTGTAATAACACGCAGTAAACCTTATTATTTACAATCGGCGTTTTCCACATAACTCCAATACATTGTTTGACAGACACTGTTGCTCATATTCAGCGTGTCAGTGGTTTCAAAACCGTCCACTATTGTTCCCATATACACTACCCATGGACGAATTACCAAAGGGTAGTTTGTGCTCCCAACAAATGGCGGTGCTTGACATGAAAACCTGTCAAAGTCCTCCATATTTACTGTTGTGTTTTCCTCTGGCCTTGACTTAAGGTGGCCTCTGAAGGCAAATTGGACAGTCTATTTCCTATATGTTCCATGGTTGGTTAAGAAATTCCTCAAATGCCCCCATTTTTCATCTAACTAAATTCGGCCTGTAGAATAGGTCAGGCTCCTTTTTCAAATTACCTTAAACATTAACTTAACCATTGTTTCTTTTTTTAGTTGCTGTTGAAAAGATCTCCACCATGGAGGTGTCAGAAATTGCTGGTATGTATGGAGTCTGTGTTTAAGGCTACATCCACACTACATTTTCTTTTTTAAAGAGTTTTGAAACGAAAGCGATCTCTTTTCACAAGCGTGTAGGTTCCACATTATAAGCGATCTGCATCCATATTAACATGTCAGACAACGCATATCACAAGACCATTCGCATGCACCGGGCATGCACGTGTCGGTGTAAAGCAGATTGTCAAACGTTACACTGTGGTTAAAAATCATGGCTGTATAAGTTTAAAATACTTTGGAGAACAACGATGGCGAAAAGTAATACCATGCAGGGATTTATTATCTCGGAGCAACGACGAGGTAGAGCTGTTACTGAAAGGTATGTAAGCCTACCTAAACGATAACACTGACAGGGCTCTCTGCATCGTCGTTTTCAAAGGTCTCTGTTTCTGCCTGTCCAGACTACAACGCTACCCCGGAGTTTTGGGACTTTAACAGGGTCAGCACTGGGTCTCTCAGTTTTAGGGGATCGGAAACGCCGGAGTAGTGTGTAAGCGACGAAGCAAAAGATATGCATTCTTAAACAAATGTATTAGTGTGGATGTAGCGTAAATGTTAAGATTCCCTCTGTACGTTGTGTGACATACATAATTACTGCTCACCTCGTTGACCTGTGCAGGCCCCCACTGAAAAGTTTGAAATAACAAAGCCTGTGGTGGCTCTTATGTCATGAGTTACTGAGACTCAATTCCCGAAGTTAAGTTTGCCTTAAAGCTCCGTTCCCTCTTTCTCTAGTCTTTGGCTTTATGTAGCTACAACTGCCATAGGGTGCCTTTTTGCTCTGTCACATTCACTGGGACTCTGTTTCATTATCGCTTGAAACAGACATGGCCATATTTCAGTGAGAGATAAGCCACAAAATGTACCGTAACATTTTAAAGAAGCTTGCTGTGAATCCACCATTCGTAGTCAGGTGTGTGTGTGTGTGTGTGTGTGTGTGTGTGTGTGTGTGTGTGTGTGTGTGTGTGTGTGTGTGTGTGTTAGTGCGCAGGTACATTGAATATTTTTTTTTTTTCCTTTCAAAAATGTTAATGTTAGAAATAGTAAAATTTAAGAGCATTAAAGAAAAACTGATCATCAAACCTAATTTTACATACAGCAACTTTACTAGCATTGTCATTGGGTCGTTCATTTCTGCAGTCGTTCAAATCAATGTGCCAGGATGCTTCAAATGGCTGTAGTATTTGTTTTACTTGAGTTGAAACAATGTTGCATCGTTAGAAGAAAAGGAAGCTCAGAGATGTGGTTGGATGTTAACAGGTGACGACCACAACAGCTGAGACGTGGCCGCCTTGTCTGAGTTGTAAAGCTTGACTGTGCGCACACATTGGGCAGGTTTCTGTAGTAGACATCGTAATTAAATAGGTCAGAGCAATTACCTTCAGGGAACTATTTTAAGGTTTTTAAACATGTCCTAAACCACTGGAATTCTGCACACAGTATCTAATGCAAGGAGTTCTCTAAGCCTTATGGCAGGTTGTTAAAAGACCCAGCCCCTGCTGTAAGAAAGCCAACTCTCAAATGTACTCAATCCAGAAAATGTGTAAATGAAAAACAAATCTAAAAAGTTGGCATTTGCATAATGTCGGGTGCACTTTAAAATAAAATGGTAATTAGTGCATAAAGTAGCTGTTTTTTAATGTGGAATGAGCCCAGATTAAAATGCAGTTCCCATCTTGTACCAACCTAAGTAAATAAAAAAACATACACTTGCTGTTATCAGTGCATTTATATGTAACAGTGATGTTTTTTTTTCTGTGTGTCTTAGAGACCGAAATGGAAATTAAATGAATTTTAATGACAAATAAAATGGGGGGCTTAATGTAGGAATCGGATATTGGCCTAAACTAGTAAATATTATTTTGTTTCGAAATATTGGAGGCAATTTTCCCCCCTCGATCATGTTTTTTGTTGGTATCCTTAAATGTTGTTGGGCATTTTTGGGTTACTGGGTCATTTTTTTTTATTTTATTTTTTTCCTGTGCCCACCTTAATTTCTGACACTAGATAGTTAGGAAACCTCTGGTTGATTTGCTAAAGAGGAATGGTGCTCGTAAGACATTATAAAGTAAGATGGGGATGCGCAAAAGTGTAGGACTGTAAAAATGTCTGGTTAATACATACCATATAACCATATCATATCAATACAATATCATTTAAAATCATAGACGTATGTAACCTTTGGGGAGGGCGGCCACAAGTAGAAGCTGCATCCTAATTAGGGATGCACCGATGTGTAGAATTTGTATTTGACCGATGTTTATCTTTTACGCCAGGTAAACAAATAAAACTCCATTTAAAAATAAATAAAAAAAATTAAAAAAAAGTGAATTAGCGGAAGTTTAAAAAACAAAAACAAATTTATGAACAGTTTGATTTTTTATTTTATTTTTTTTGTGGCGCAACTGAAAGCACCATTTGTTGAACGACTGTACCTGAAAGCACCATAGAGTCCCGTCAGAGCCCACATGCTTTACCTTCATTGTTTGTTTCCATAACTCAATCACGGGCAAGGTGAAATGTTGCCACACCGGTGAGTTCAGGGAAGCAGGAGGATGTTGCTACTGTTGTATGAGTCAGACCAGTTAACACTCAAAAGGCAGCGCAAAATAGATAAACAAACGTTGGCTACTGCCATCGCCGCTTGCCACCTTATTAGGGCTGTGCAATTAATCAAATGTTAATCGAGGCGATTTCGGCCTTCTAATGATCACAAACAATGGAATCAAACTATTTTTTTGCAGTTTACGTAGTAAACTCTTATTTTGGCTTCTTCTTTTCAAAAGTCAATGAGTAATTGCTTTGATTGATTGCCATAATTGAGCAGCCCTACAGCTTATTTGCCGATGAGCCGGCGACCTTAACTAGGGCAATTTGTTCAACTTTGGTTGTTTTTAAAGCGCTTAACAAATAAAGTTGGATTGGATTGAACGTAATATTGTTATATGGCATAAGTGTTGTCTTTAGAGTAAAGTGATGTACTTTTCTGAACTTACCAGACTGTTGTAGCTGTTCTATTATTTGCCTTTATCCACTTAGTCATTAGATCCACATTACTGATGATTATTTATCAAAAATCTCATTGTGTAAATATTTTGTGAAAGCACCAATAATCGACACTACAATATCGTTTCGATATCGAGGTATTTGGTCAAAAATATCATATTTGATTTTTCTCCATATCGCCCAGCCCTAATCCCTAAACATAATCCATAAATCGGATCCTGATTAGATGAAGATTGCATAAACAGAACTATGGAAAGCCTCACTGGCAGAGGTTGCAACTGCAACACAATGAGTTGTTCAGCAAATATTTGTGTCCTAAATAATGAATGTTTATGTAAACGTTGCAATCTAGTCAAACATTACCTTTGGCTGTTCTGCTTTTGTTTGACCATAAACAATAAAGGGCAGTTAAGACCAGCGCAAACACGTTACAAATCCTGCTGGCTCTGCTGCTGCTAGCTGACCATTACTTCAACCACAGGAAAGGATAGGAGAACAACAGTTTAATAATGTGTCGGGTATTACTTAATATTTTATTATTTAAATTCCATTTTCAAGTGAAGTCCCCACAGGTTAAACATGTTGTCATTGCTTTTTTTGCAGTACATTGTACACTGCACAGGAACTGTTTTTGTTAGGCTCTTTGTCCTTTTTATTCCTCAAATTTATGTAGGGCTAATTGTTATTGGTTCTTACGGATTGTAAGACTGGAAGAAAAAAATGCCTGTATTCTTGTATTTCCTTTTATGAGAACACACTGATCACTGCAGTTTACACTAAGTCTTTTGTAAAAATGTTTCCAGTAACCGAAAGTAAAAAAAACAAACTCATGAAAAACTTAAATATGCTGCTGATTATTGATATTCACCTCTGTTTTAATGCTCAGAATAAATACTGAAATGCTTGTTTGATAAATCAATTTAAAAAAAAAAGTGAAAAAAGGTTGCTCGGTCTGTATTTCACCCTGTTGAGTTGTTTTTAAGTAGCGAAGGCCCTGAATGACGTGGACTGTCTGTGGCTGTGCAGCTCCATTGGAAAACGGCGACGCAGAGATGACCACAGAGGAGCCGTGGGACCAGAAAGAGGCCGAGCCAAACGAGGAGGAGCCGGGAGGCGGGTCTTGTGGGGACCGGGGGCTATCGGGGGCAGCGACAGAGGAGGCGGCTCCGGAGGTGATGGAGGAGGAAGAGGAAACGCCGGCGCCCAAGGTTCCACCTACACAGCCAGATGCCCCCAAGAAGGAGCACATCAACGTTGTGTTCATCGGACACGTAGGTCAGTGCATATTGTACACCTGTCTGTCGTAGGCCGTTTGGTGGATGATGCTAATTACAGCAGGGATTTAAAATGAATGTCTCTGAAGTCAAATGTTAACTGATAGCGTTACTGTTAAGCAAACTGGAGCAACACCGAGTTGAGCCTTGTGTGTCTCTGGCTGGACCGAATATTCGGAGCCAGCCCTAGTTTACACAGCTGTCTAGTGTGCAGACACTGTTTCTGTCACCCGCAGACAGACTACACTTCACCTTCACACTGTGTCATCAGTGACGTACCCCCTAACACGTTTGAAGGGCAGTCATCATGGCCGGTTATCTTAGTCTGGCTCAACAGATGTACATTGCTGGGATAAAGCCGGATGCCCCTCAGTTTGGTTGTACTGTTCACTAACTAACTTGGAAATGGTCTTAAAAACCAACATGAAAAAGAATCGTGATAAGATCGTGCATCGTGATCATGCCTGACATTTGTTTTGATAGGATCTTTTTGCCATGTCGCCCACCCCTAAGCTTAAAGTGATGGTTCGGAGTAATTCACCCTAGGGTCCTTGCACCATGACCTTGAGCCAAACACCCCAGAAGCTTTTTCACCTGGGTCTAACATTGGGAGAGTTAGCGAGAGTAGCGTTAACAGCTGAATAGCTTAGCGCGGGGCTAACGGACCCACGTTTGTATCTCGTAAATTACCCCACTAATAATGCCCGAAATGATACCAAACGTCTACAAGTAGTACAAATAGGTTATGCTCTCATAAAACGATGGATTGGAAAGTTTGAGAATTTGGCCCACCCATGAGAGAGAGACATCATGGCTTTCAAACGAGCAAAGTGGCAGTTGGTCAAGGCCACACCCCCACCCTCCACCTTGCCCCCCCCCCCTCTCCTCCTCAATAGCTACAGACACAGAAATGGCACATCCTAAGGAAAGCTCATTGTGGGACTGGCTTTAGTGGCTGTAATTCTGCACCAAGGCTGAATTTCAGGAAAGAGACTTCAGATACAGTATTAGGGGACCACTAAGGTCTATATAAAAGAGACTTCAGATACAGTATTAGGGGACCACTAAGGTCTATATAAAAGAGACTTCAGATACAGTATTAGGGGACCACTAAGGTCTATATAAAAGACTTCAGATACAGTATTAGGGGACCACTAAGGTCTATATAAAAGCATCCAAAGAGCACCATGTCATGGGACCTTTAATCTAAACTCACTCTGCATTCTTCTTCTCCAGATGCTGGCAAGTCCACCATTGGCGGACAAATCATGTGAGTAGCAGTCTCCCTTTTTTTTTTTTTTTCACAGCCTTTCCTTGTGAGTGAAATTACTACTTTCACCACATCTGGCCTTTGACATGTTGTACATTTCTCTGTTGTTCCCCTCTTCTCCAACAGGTATCTAACTGGCATGGTAGACAAGAGAACCTTAGAGAAGTACGAGAGAGAAGCCAAGGAAAAGAGCCGGGAAACCTGGTGAGTGGGCACACTGCTGTGTCAGAACTAACTAGCTCTCTTATTGAATCCAGAACGTGGAAAGATGCTCTATGCTGACTTAAGTAAACTAATGGCCTAACACTATGGTTGTGAGATTTGCATCTTCTTTTTTATTTTGCAAATACGGTCAGAACCACATGTTGCTGTGTAATCAGCTGGGCCAATATTAGCTTCAATCATCAGCGTAGATAATTTTAGATGTATCCGTGTTGGTGTATATGTCAACCCTTAGAAACCGTCTCGGATTTCCCATGTGACCAAATTGACAATAGAATCTTACTTTTCTGTCTCGCAGGTATCTGTCTTGGGCTTTAGACACCAACCAGGAGGAGAGGGACAAAGGCAAGACGGTGGAGGTGGGCCGAGCATACTTTGAGACAGACAAAAAGCACTTTACAATCTTAGACGCTCCAGGCCACAAATGCTTTGTGCCCAACATGATTGGAGGTGCATCACAAGCTGACTTGGCTGTTCTGGTGAGTTCAGAAAATGACTAGTGTTGTCAAAGTGAGACATCAGATAGCAGTACTTGACTAGTAGGTAGCGGTGTGTCGAGATACTCAGCTCACGAGACGAGACGCAAGATTGGGTTCACGAGATGGGATTTTAACACTTTTTTTAATTTTTTTTGTTTTAAAGAGAACTTCACTTAAGAAATATGACTGGAAAAATGGTCTTTTATTCAATCGACTGTCACAAAATGAAAAATGAGCACTGTCAAAGGTTTTACCAAACTCAAATGACTGCCTACTCTCCTGTACAGTATAACTAACCTCTTCAGACCAATAACTGCAGGAGGAGCTTCTAACTGAGCTACTTTAGTCTCGTCAAATAAAAATCAAAACTGTAAAAATGAATTACCTTTTTTTTTAAGTCTTATTTTTTTAAGTGCAAACGATAATCAATGTAGTACTCTCAATAATCCGTGTTAACAGAGACTGACCAAAAAGAGGTTTCTCTTTACTCAGAGAACCAATGTTACAACATAACCAAGCATTTCATTGCAGCAGTAGTAAACGAGAAAGTAGGCTACTCCAGTATCAATTTATGAACATTTTGAGATGATGGGAGAACATTTGTCCTTGTTTGATATAATTAAAAGCAAAGTTATGTTTTGCTTTCTGCTTCAGACTCATTTTTAAAAAGAAAAGAGCGCGACCACACTGAACTGCATGCTGCAGGCCGTGTGTGTGTTGGTGAGAGAGCGAGACCCGCTAACGTTCTAACACTGGGTTTTACAGGCAGCTTTTTACAATTGCAACTCCTCTACCGCTTTGCAAACGCGAACTCGGAGTCAACTTTGGAGCCAGACTCATCTGGTATTATAAGACCAACCAGGCCAGACTCTGTCTACTGGCTGTTGCTCTGCACTTGTGGCCGATATCGCGAGACAACTTTTTACCTCGACAGTAAGTCTCATCACATTTTAATAACGCGAGATCTCGTGGGAGGAGAGCCCATCACATCTCTACTAGTAGGCTTTGTCTACCAAGTAGTCTCAGAAACTAGAAGTCCAATGGGTGTATTGATTTTTTTTTTTCAGTGCATAAACTGCATTCCAAAAAACTAAACTGGAAGTAGGTTAGGAACATTACATTCACACGACTCACCTTACTTAGTACACGTTTTTAGATCTTCATCTCCATTTCTATTCATATTAAACCAAATTGCCGCAAACGAGTTTCTTTATACACCTGTAACATCTTTATATGGATGTTAGGGATATATTTGACTTCTATTCAGATATGATCAGTTTTGTGACATGTTTCTTAGCTACAGCAAGGAATCGCCCTGTTAACCCGCTTATGTTTACATAGCACATGTATGACGCTACGCCACTGACTAAATGAATGTGTTGACCCTCAGGTGATCTCTGCCAGGAAAGGAGAGTTTGAAACTGGTTTTGAGAAGGGTGGACAGACGCGGGAGCATGCCATGTTGGCCAAAACAGCTGGTGTCAAGCACCTGATAGTTTTGGTGAATAAAATGGACGACCCTACAGTCAACTGGAGCCTGGACAGGTGGGTACACGATAACAATGATCAAACCGTAGACGTGTAAAAGCACGGCAAATTCATGGCTCATCTCCTACCTAAATATGAAACCGCAGCTCACAAGTCACATTTGTAATCACATTTTGTAATTTGTGATATTGAAGAAGAAAAACGCAACAAACCGCGTAGCATGCATTTAAAGACACGGTGTAACGTTAGCTTAGCGGAAGCCTGCAGCAACCAAACTGGAAAATCCTCCTGCTTCCCTTAAGTCACTGTGTGGCAACATTTTGCCGTCCCTGCGAGCGAGTTATGGAAACGAACAACACCGGTGAAGCATGAGGGATCCGACCGGACTTAATGGTGCGTTCATGTAAACCTTGTTTCAACTAATTGTGCCTTCAAATGTACCTTGTTAATTGTAAAGAAAATCAAATCGTGGATTTGGAGAATCGAGACACCCTTTAGTTATTATTAAAGCAGATGTTACTATGCTCTAACTAAATTACGTATTGAAACCTAAGATGCTGGGTTTCTGCACGACGGTCTGCTTTCTGCCGTAATCTGTTTTTATAAACCTGTATACAAGAAACCCAAGTTTTTATAAATAGGGTAGGGGATTAGAGACAACCCAAGTTCCTTGTTTAACAGGGACAAACCACAAAGGAGTGATGGGATAGAATTCTATAGAATTCTCCTAGACAGAGCCATTTTAGTGTTTTTATCAGTTTTTTAGTTAAGTGTTTTTACATTAGCCTAACAAGCGCTTGAAAATACATTACTGGTTATATATCACTGTTATGTAACCAGCATGCAGGTCGCAATATTTGTTAAAAGCCAAATAAATATTGTGATGCTGCAGAGACTCCGACCTACAAATTGTATACAGCACACCTCCTCGCAAAAATCCCACTATAACCATTTAAATATTTTTTTTATTTAAATATTTTTCAATGAGAGAGTGATAGAAAAAGGATAATTCCCTCCGATATCATGAATAATATCGCAGTCGCGATATCAGTCAAAATTAATCACAATTATTTATTTATATTTTCCTCATATCGTGCAGCCCTACTCTAGAGCACTTGGAAGAGAACAGAGACCCCTGTTTTGAAGCGGACCAAAGTTCCGATGAACTTTCACACCGCCCCAAACCAACCGACTATCCAACCAAAATCTGCAGGGTTTGTTTAAAATGGACCAAAGGGCTCAGCTGTGAAAGCAACCCTAGAGGTACATTACCGCCACCAAGTGGTCTGGAGTTGCTACGCTCTCATTATGGGCTCTTTCGTCAGTCCGGTCCCGTCGGGTGTCTGGCTTAATATCGAACCGGTTTGAAAAATGTTACACCGGCCCAAGCCTATGCTGCAGTCTGCCCTTGTCCTTGGCAATGGCAGCAGCATACCAGGATCCTGGCATAGGTGTCCAGGTGCTGGGGGATGAAGTGGAAGGCCAGGTTGACTGCGTCACCCGTAGGTGAACTGCAGCTTGTCCATGAGCGGGTCAGGGAAGGCTTCGCAACCCCAGATGTCAGGGCGACGGGTCTGTAGTCATTTAGCTGTCCGTTTTTTGGGGACGGGGATAATGGCGGAGGTTTAAAATGATGCCTGTGAACACTAGAGACAGCCAATCAGCACAGTGCCTCAGTTTGCCTCAGTCTTTTATACTCATTCATACTCCTCCACCTCTCGCAACTCAACTGATGCGGTCATACAGACATTTTCCAGGCAGCTATTAATGGTGACAGTGTTTGATTGGACTGTATTATATTGAGAGTTGCTCTAATATTGTGTCCCCCTGATTTATGTGAGTTAACGGTTACCTAGTATCTGTTATTAATTCAGTATCCATCTCAGTACATGTCCTCTGCATACACATGAAATGGCTGCCGCCATATTTATATGTATTCTTCTTTGAAGATGTTGATGTCCCTCCCGTTGTCGAACCCTCAGGTATGAAGAATGTAAGGAGAAACTAGTGCCATTTTTGAAGAAGGTAGGCTTCAACCCGAAGAAAGACATTCACTTCATGCCGTGCTCCGGACTGACCGGAGCCAACCTGAAGGAGCCCACTGACATGTGCTCCTGGTATACGTAAGTCCGTCAGCTTCTTCTCATCAACTCTACTGTCCTTGTGGCTACTATATGTATGTACGTTCATCCATCTCTACTAAACTTCTGTCCATATCTGATTTTTATTTCAGAGGGTTACCATTCATTCCACACTTGGACAATTTGCCACATTTAAACAGATCAAGTGATGGCCCTGTCAGATTGCCCATCGTAGACAAATACAAGGTAAGAATCATTTGAACACCCTGCTCGATTCCTACAATTACAACGAAGCCCGGTCAAAAGATTTTCAGTTTCCTGCCACCAAGCATTGACAAACACATCTCAACTTTCTTTAGGTGCTTTATTGTAGAAGTCTGCATTCAAAAAGTGTGGAGCTGTAGACGTTGAAAACCATAAACGCTGGGGTTTAGAAAGATTTTAGAATGCCTTGCTTTGTTTTTTGATAAATATGTTGATTACATTTTCCACATGATATACCAAAACATTAGGAGTGGGAATCACCAGATGCCCCACTATACTATACTTTTTCCCCCAACTTATATCCCCAAAGGAAAACGTTTGTCAATTTCAAAAGCAATTTGCTATTATTCTAGTACCAGACTTGGGGTGAATCCTGCACACCACCACCATTTATTTATCAAACTAATGTTGCTGTCCACCCTGGACCTTAATCAGGAGTATATCCAACAATGAATACAACAAAGGGCTTAAATACACCCTGCTCTGCCCATGATGCTGTAGCAAGAGCAGAGAATTTCCTTTTTTCAAGTCTTTGATATTTTCAAACACACGTGCACAGAAGAGTTGTTGGATATGTGTAAATTTTTTTTATTATTATTCTAGTACCAAAAAGTTAAATTGTGAAGTTGAGTTTCCCTGGTGGCTGAGCTCTACAGGAAACGACAAATGATCGATGCCAACATGTGCTTCTTCTCTCACCTGCTCTGTAACGCTGTTGGTCGGTCTTGTCTCATCAGGACATGGGCACTGTGATCCTGGGCAAGCTGGAGTCGGGCTCCATCAGTAAAGCACAGCAGCTCGTCATGATGCCAAACAGGGTGAGATATCCCACGAGCCTTTCCTTCCATCATCAAGAAAGATCCCAGTGCGAAAACTGACCTATGCAACTGTCTGTGTTGTTGTAACTTGTCTAAAAGCAAAAATCCAAATGCTGAAAATATGCAATTTAAAACACATTTACTATTTAGATTGCGTGTGTTTTGTCATGCATCACTTGGGTTATTAACCCCTCAGTGTTCCGACGGCCCGCAAACGCATCGTGACCTTTAAACAACTGTTCCAATCCATTAAACTCTTTAGTTCAAAGACCTTATTATGTTAAAATATATCTAATTATTCTATATCTAATATTTGAACACGAGTTCACCAGTACTTTACAAGAGATGTGCCATTGATTTTTCTCTATGTACATTTTACAAATACAAAACATGTGCAAAGGAGAATACATTAGAAAAAATAAAACTACTGTAAACAACAGTTACAGGGTCTTTTTTTGAAAGCGCCTAAACATTACAAATATAAAACGGGTGTAAAATCGTTGTTTTATGAGATTTTGTTATCAAATTTCAACTGGGACTATGTAAGACTTCTTGCTGTAGCCCTGCCATGTTTTCAAGCTTATAAGTCCCAGCTATAGTAATCTGCAGGCATGTTTTTTATTTAACAGTATTCAGGTGGAAATGAAAACCTTGTTTTCCAGTTTATTCAAATACAAGTGCATACTTACAATACTCATGGCCAATAGCACTTACGGTACAGTGATTCTGACCGTTGGAGAAGAAACTTCTAGTCCAAATGGTTCAAGAACAGCTTTCAGTTTACTTTAGGTATGTGTTGAACAGGCGTTTTTAGCTATTTTTACAGGAATGGTAAGCGGTTAAGTCAATCTTCTGAATACTTGGGTGCCTGCGTAGCCCGTTCTCCCCCCTCCTCTCCCTTTTCATGTCTGAGCTGTCACAATAAAGGCATTAATGCCCCAAAAAAAGCTCTTCTGAGAACTTCATTCAGAAATTGAACTGAAACTGAGCTAATCATTTCCAAATACTAGAAACCTGTAAATGTAATTATTGACCGCTAAAGTCAACTAGATGGCTCCCATTTAGTCCTAGACATCGAGTCTGCCCTTGGTTTTTAAACGGCACAAGCAAACCAAGTCTTTGCACTGGAAGTAGCCGATTCACTCTTCTAGCCAATCGTTGACTCCTTCTCTGTCTGCAGCGTGTTTGTTTGGCCTCTCTCTTTGTCTTATTCCATGTTTTGTCTACGGCTTGTCCTCATGCAGCATGTGGTGGAGGTGTTGAGTCTCCTGTCAGATGACGTGGAGACGGACGACGCCTCGCCGGGGGAAAACCTCAAGCTGCGGTTGAAGGGCATCGAGGAGGAGGAGATCCTGCCTGGCTTCATCCTGTGTAACGCCGAGAACCTCTGCCACACAGGGCGCACCTTCGACGCCCAGGTCAGTGTCGCGCAGCAGCTCCGTGCTACAGTCCGCTGTGTTTTTATATGCTCCTAACTAGGAATACCATGACACAGGTGCTGCACCACCAGCATCCAGGATCCCAATGCAGAGCACACACTTAAAGTTGACACATCTCGCCTTCACATGGTTCCAGGGAGTGAAGAAGTAGACTAATGGAATGACCACATACACAAAATAAAAACTTGTGTTGTAATAATGTTTTGCACATAAGTAATTACATATTGCACTGGTGGTTGTGTTAAGATGTCACTCTCAAAGAAATGCATACATGTTAATGACCTTGGAATGAATTAAAATAACAAATTGTTTAAAAGGCGTTCATGAATTAAATTTTGATATGCATATATGGCTTCACTTCCCAGCAACAGCTCAGCCAGGTGTTCCAACCACATCTGGTGACTGTTAATGGGTGGGGGGAGCCCCTGAGAGAGTTCCAAACAGCCATAACCCATAACTACTGCAACTCTTTTTTCCTCACAGATCGTCATCATTGAACACAAATCTATCATCTGTCCCGGTTACAACGCAGTCCTTCACATTCACACCTGCATTGAAGAAGTGCAAATTACGGTAAGAGCCTAAATACTTAACCCTGTTAACATGAGGCCCCCACGGGAAGAAACGCTCTCACTTGATTAAAAACTGAGGAATAATGATTTGTTAAAGTGTGTGATTTGAATAGTGCCATTTGAACAAATGTAGCGTGGTGCTTTTGATTGTAGCAGTTGGATGTTTTGGCTGAGGGATTTTGCGTTAGACCTGTGTATGTGCTAATGTCCTGTCGCTTCCATCTGCAGGCCATAATCTGTCTGGTGGACAAGAAGACAGGGGACAAGAGTAAGACACGGCCACGATTCGTCAAACAGGACCAAGTGTGCATCGCCCGTCTGCGCACAGCAGGGACCATTTGCCTCGAGACCTTCAAAGACTTTCCTCAGATGGGACGGTTTACCTTACGGGACGAAGGTACAGCATCTACAGAGCCTGGGGCTGGGTTGGGGTTTGGAGTTAAAGGAACACGCCGACTTATTGGGACTTTAGCTTATTCACCGTATCCCCCAGAGTTGGAGAAGTCCATACATACCCATCGCAGCAACTGAGCATACTCCAGGTGAACTCTCTGCTCCTCACCACGGGGCTTACCGTACCTGTGCTGCGTGCAAATCACTCCGCCCAAGTAGCAGCAGTAGCAGTGCTTTGCCTTCTGAGAATATAGTTCCCAGTTTTTATACGGTTAGAAAATGGCTGTGTCTCATGTGACCTTTGCTATTTGTACACGCTGTGACTATACAAATCACAACATGTAAATAGGAACATGTTGGCGTTATTTTGTCACTTATTGGAAGCAGTAGGCTAGATGGAGCCGGTTACCTCCAGCATCTGTGCTAAGCTAGGCTAGCGGTGGGGGCGTCAGAGTTACGACGCGCACGGAGATGAGAAGGGTATGTATGGACTTATCTAACTCTGGGGGATTTGGTGAATAAGACAAAAGTGGCAATAAGTTGGTGTGTTTCTTTTAAACTTTGAGGTCCAACATGAGCGTTACAGCTCCTTCACTGGTTAAACACGTTGATGTGGCTGGTTTGGACTCTACTGTAGTCCTGTTAGATGATTATAGGCTCCAGCTTTTGGTCCTCCTGTGTGAATCTCAGTAAGCAGCAGGACTGCTGCTGCAGCTCACAATTCTTTTGATTATCTAGTAATTGATGGATCTTTTTTTTTTTTTTTTATCAAACATTTGGTCTAAATGTCAGTAAAATGGTCAGAAAAACAAATGGTGAGACTGTGGGTAGAGCGGTCACCCACCAATTTGAACGTCGGTGGTTCAATCCTCTGGACTTTGAAAATGAAATCTGTTACCCATTACAAGTTACACTATTTAAAACGTAATAGTAGTGTAACTATTGCAATTACTTTATCAAAGTAATGTAACTTATTACATTTAATTACTTTTTGGTTACATTTCTAATTGTTTTCAACTGTTAGCCATTTCAAATGTTTAAACTTTGCTTGCAGCAGCACTCAACACTGACTTACTGTCACACTCCTTTTAAACCCTTCATCACATGAGTTAAGATTACAATCCTTTCATTCTGAAGAGCAGCCGCCACAAAGTCAGACTTGCGTGGCTAACTTCTTTAAGAATGGCAATTAAATATAAACTGCTGCATATGCACCAAGCAAAATATGGTGTACGAAAATATGGTGTACGCCTTCAATACGTATTAGGAGCCCAGTGAGTCACACAGAAGGTAGGCATGTCTTCCCTCCTTTATTTAATATGACCGCTAGCAGTTACTGTAAGCTAACTTAACTCCCATACCTGCAGATGTTTCCTGAGGTTGGACATGGACATTTCAACGTCGATACCATTTTGACAGCCAGCAAACATTAAACCCTTCTCAGATTTTTTTGTATGAAATGTTTTTTTTTTTTTTTTTATATTTCCAGCACTGGAAGGGTTTTTATCCGTAGCCATAGAGACAACTCTGACAGCTTGAGAGGCAGTTGAACTGTCAGACGGGGCGGTGTGCAAATTCAAACAGGAGAACCAATCCAACGCATCAGAACAGCAACACACTTCACTAAACGGCTTTGGCTGGAAACGGGCTAAAGGAGACATTGTGCACATGAAAAACATGCAAAGCAACTAAATTAATATTATTCAGCATATAGCCTAGATTTTTACAGCAAATATTCCCCAATGTAATCAACATTTTCATAGGTAACTGTCATTTAATTACCCCCCCCCCCCAATTACGGTCACGTTACTAGTAACTAGTTACTCCCCAACACTGAATGTGTGTGAATTTGATGAGCAGGTGGCGCCTTATACGGCAGCGTGTGGGGGTGTGGGTGTGGCGCTTTGAGTGGTTAAGACTAGAAAAGCGCTTTATAAATGTCATCCATGCCATACATTCTGCTCCTCATCTCTTATTTCATGTTGGGAGCTACAGGTTGTCAACGTTAATTAGGCTGACACTAAACGTAACAAACTGCAGAGTTTGTCTTTTTTTGGCCCAAAAAATGTGGTCCGATATCTTTAGTGTCTTTAGTTAGTTAGAAATGTTGGTGAAGGTAAACCTAATAAGTCTCGATAAGCGATTCAAAAGGAGTAGAAAAGTGGATTTGAGTTGAGTTCCAGGGGAACTATGCTGTTTTGGTTTTTGAGTTGAATGGTGGTCGTCTTGCTCCCCCCTAGCGCCTGTGAGCAAGATAAACCACCCTTGCAACTTTCGGCGGGCGAGCCACCGGCCTCAGCGTCTGGAAGTATCGTGTGATATCAGGTCTCGCCATGTAACGAATTGCTTCACAGCACTGCACACATACACGCCCCCATTCAGGAACCGGCTAACAAGGTAGCGATGGAGTTTTTCACACTATCGTCATGGCTGAGCCGGCAAAAAAACGAAGCAGAAAGCTAGGAAAGCATTGTCGGAGGAACGGAGAAAGAGGAAACGGCAGATTGACCAAGCGAGGCGTCCGACACAAGTAAACGTAGGAGCTGCCAAATGTCTATTCTGAAGCTGTAGGGGGAGCTTCAGAAACCTGCGAGAAATGGCCAAAACTGCGTAGTGCCCTTTTTAAGCGTTAATGACAGAAATGTGATGGCTGTTTTCTGTTTGTGTGTCTCAGGTAAGACCATCGCCATCGGTAAGGTGCTGAAGCTGGTTGCTGAGCGGGACTGAAGAGGACAGAGCTGCCTGAGAGTCCTGGTGAGAAGGAAGGGGCGGAGCTCGGTCATAACCCGCCCACACAGTTGTCAGCGGCGACGGCACTTTCCTGTCACGCCCCCTTCTGCGTGCCGAAGAACAGCTTCAGAAAAAAACTCATGTCAAAAAAGAACCCGTTTTTAAGCAAATGACACACCAAGATGAAGTCCACACGAGTCAGCTTTCTCATATTGAGAGCTCAGCTATGCCATTGGGTTAGCCCCCCCCCCCTCACTTCCCTACTCTGGTCTACTCATTACATGATTTCTTTTTTTTTTTTTTTTTTTTTTTTCTGTCACTATTTTTTCTTTTTATAAATGACAAATGGCGGAAGTTATATCTGTAAACAGATGTGGACGAGGTTTTGCTGGGAATATAAAGGATGATTTTCAGAAGTAAATTGCAAAAGAAACCATTTAAAGGAACTTAACTGGTTGAAACCAAAATGTTTATCTTGGGTGTACATGTCTCCCTCTGCTTTGACCCAGTTTTTGGTTTCTCGTGGCGTTCTGGCAGTGTGCTTGAGCGTGTTCAAATGTTATTAAAGCAAACAACTATGACAATAAAATTATAAATTGGGAAAGCAAAGTGTGTTCATTTTCAGAGCACAGTCAGGTGGCTGGTTTCATATTTGTTAACGTTGTAATGGGATTACCAATGTTGGTTTACCTGCTCAACATTTGTGGTGTAGAAGTTCACAAAGCAGCAGACGTTCTCTTTTAAATGCAGTTTTCAGTTTAAACATTGTCTGGCCACATGTTAATGAACATTTGTATTCTTATAATACTGTTTTGAAAATAAGATGATTTTTATTTGAGAAATGTATGTATTCTTAACAGTATTTAGAACCAGCGCCAGATTGGTACAGTGACTTGGCCTGGTCTAAATGGTGATGGCTAATGTCAGTTCAGAAAGGCCAAATACATGTTGGGGATCGTTTAGAAACAGTGTCACCATTACATGGTTTGTCCACCAGAGAGCACAGAGTTAGTTTTACACTGTACAATGTCTTGCTCGCAACATTGCTATTTACAGCTTGGGATCCTTAACACGTTTCTTTATGCAAAAAAAAAAGTATCAACCTCAAAAGTCCATTATTGGTGGCTATATTTGGAGCTAGAGTGCGGCTCGGGCCGCATTTTTCTGTCCGAGCCCGGCCTGCGTCCGACAGAGCAGTTACTGAACCCGGCCCCAGCCAGTCAGGGATTAAGATATTTATGTCAGAGCCTGACAGTTAAAAAAAAAAAAATTAATTAAGTTCTCATACTAATGACACATTTGGAAAGCCTGCTTTTATTAAGCAACTGTAGGAAGGCATTCGGGTAGGAAGGTTAACAGATGAGCGCACGGGGCAACAAGCGCACGTTAACACAGGCTCCCATCTACATAATAAGCTTTATTTTAATTTAAAATGTTCAATGCTTTATCGCGCTGATGTAACCGAGCCCAACATCATTTCTAAATATCTGTCCGAACCCAGCCCGGCCCGTCGGGTCCCGATGGGCTCGTTCGGGTATCCATCCTCTATTTGGAGGCGGCGTCAGCCGATTTTGCCGGGGCTACAGCCCCGAATGTTTTATGAATGGGCTATTCATAAAGCATCGGATCTCTCGCTCGCTTTTTATTTTATTTTTTTAGAATAAAAAGGCCCCAGAATGGCACATGCAAATTAAGAAGAAAAGTATTTTCCAACGCTCTCACTTTTTTGAAGAACTCGTGGTAGAACTTTAATATTGTCCAGTTTATTTTTCCGAGGCAAATAGAACGGGCAGCTACATGTGGGGTCCGACCATGCTATATTTGTTGCTATCACCTAGCAACCGTCTCTACGTGAGGAAAGCCCTGTGAAAGGTTTAATTTTCGGAGGAATCGTAGCCAAATCAGTCTAATACTAATAGCATCCAACAATGAAGGTTTTGCTATTATAACCCTAGTTCTATAAGCACAGGCAGAGCCCTCTACTGAAGTCTATTGGTAATACTCCAATTCCAAGCACACACTGAAATTTGCATAAAAGTAGCAGGCCGTTCAGGACGTGCCTACCTAGAACCATACAGCAGCACAGCAGAAAAGGTCAGCATCCCTGTAGTCTGGTATCCTATGTCCTCTTCAGCTACGGCATAGGAGCGACAGGACACCTAGGTAGAGGGCTCTGCCTGCGCTCATAGAACAAGGGTTATAATCCTCAGATCTCTGCAGGGTAAATCCAGACAGCTAGCTAGACTATCTGTCCAATCTGAGTTTTCTCTCGCATGACTAAAACTACTTTTGAACATACACATGTTCCACCAAAACAAGTTCCTTCCCGAGGCTATTTTGCTCCGTCCGGAGCTTAGCACCGCCCAAGACAATGGACCTTTTTCCACAGCAGACATTTTGACATTTAGTAGGAAAAGCACAGCTGAAAATGATAACCTTAACGATGGTTCAATTCCATCAGTCAGCATGCACAATACCAGGACCTCTCCTAAGTGGAATGCAGCCATCGTTAATGGTTTTGAATACACCTGTGCTTTTCCTACTATGACATGTCAACATGTCTGCCGTGAAAAAGGTCTATCGTGATTGGTTTAAAGAAATGCCAATAAACCAGAGCACGTTTTTCTCCCATCCAGGAATGCTGTGTGGAGGAAGGTCTGGACATGCGAGACTACTAACATTCTAACTTTTTTTATTGCACTTGTATTGTTTTTCTACCTTTTTTATCGAATGAGAATATCACTAATCCTGCACTGAAAAGTGGAATAGGCTAACAGTGTGATGCTGTGAGTCTGGATGATGGATTGATGGTGGGTGGGGGTGGGGATGGGGGTTGGGGTGGGGGCATGGCTTTGAAGGGAGCAGTTAGTCCAGCAGCAGTTAGTCTGTGTCGGCGCCGGTCCAACAGGGAGACACACAGATAGGCTTTGGGTAAGAAGGAGATGACTATTTAACATTTTATCATTTCATTCTTGCATGTTTATGTCATGTAGCTGATCTAATGACACTGATTTAGGTAATGGCTCTGAACTGAGCACGTTAATCCACACTACTGATCCATACAAAAATGTGTTTTCTTGCTGTCAGACAGATGATGTTGTAGTTGTTCATGGTGAATTTTCTGTTGTGCGAGGTGATAGTTTAAACACCAGAGTTCAGCCTTCTTGCACATTTTCTATTTTATTTTGCAGTAAGATTTCCTGAAAAGTCTCTGTCACAATAGAAAAATGTATTTTAAAATTCAAAAGTACAGTATATTGTCAGTGCTTTTAATCAGAAAATAATAAGTATGTCTTTCTAATTATCAACAAATCCCATGGAAAGACCAAAGCAAAGAAAATGAATGTATCCTACTAACAATCACTATGTGTGTATCCAAAGCCTAATATATCTTATTCTTCTGTAGCTCAATAGACCTTTTCCCCTTTTTGACTGGCAAGTGTTGCTCATAGCATTAATGATGGAACTTTGCTTTGTTCCTTTATTTTGCACAGAAACTGGTAATTAATTATGTCAATAATTATGTCAATTAATTAATTTACGTTCAAACTCTGCGATGATTGCTCCGGGTTCTTTAGTTGATGGTGTACGGGTACAGTGCAGCCTGCTCGATGGAAGCTAATGTTGTTCACAGTGTCTGATTAGAGTTTTTAATCTTGGTTGGGTTGTCAGGTGTAGTTTCATGAATGCCGGAGAAGATGAGATGATCTCGCATGTTTGAGTTTGCTGGTCCAAGATGGTCTCTTTTCATGATTTAGTGACGTTTTCAATCTGTTCGGTTCGGGTTAAAAAGATGACGTTTTTTTCGTTTTTCGATGGATGTGATGTGCTTGTGGGCAAATTCTAAGCTTAGCTCTTTCATTTCTTGATGAACAGTCGAGTTTCTTGTTAATGCTGGACAGCACACTAACCCATTCTCTGTGGTCTGCAGGGCGTCTGTGTCCGTCGATGAATGTTGTTTTTTCCTTTTACAAGATTTGTTGGATGCACTGCTGTCAGTGGTGTCTTGTTAATCTCTCTTCAACCTATTTTGCTCTTCGGGGAGCATAGGTCATTCATGAACTTTCTCCAGCTGGTCCGGTGTTGGGCGGTCTTCTCTCTGCCTTCTTCCAGGATGATGTTGTTTCTTTGAGTTCTGCCTCCACAGACCTTCTCCAGCTGTTGCTGGGTCTTAATGGCTTTCTTTCCCCTTGTGGGTTCCAGGTTGGGGCCTGTCTGGTCGTGCTCGAGGGAGGTTTCCTCAGCGTATTGTCTTGTTTAAAGCAGTAGTTCTACCCATAAATCTTCCACTGTGAGTAAGGGTTATCCATATCTCCGTCACAGGAGATAAGTCCAAAAAAAGTAGTCCTACTGTATTAGTTTTAATCGATGGGATTTGCTTGTATGTAATGTCTGAGCTAGTATGGCTGCCTTCAGGGTGGAAACAGGGTGCCATCGACCTCTGTGCCTATTCAATTTGAAAGAGCAATGGCCAATGGATCAACTCCAACACTGGACCAATCAATTAACTAACTTCATCACTGGCTCAGTCAGGGACAGACTGTCCTGTTTCTAGGTCTGGCCCGGCTTTGCTGCGGCCGAGCCAAAAAACACACCAATGAGCAGTGTTGGGAATGGCTAGGGTAGAAGTGCTAGTGACTGTATGTTACTACAGCTTTCACTGCTGTTAATGCACGGAGCAGCCATGTTGGATTTTGAGCTTGGGGTACTTTGGTGGTGGTCCGAGTTCCGAGCTCGGAAATCCAAGGTCAGGGGGCATGTTTCCGACTTTGACCTAGGTAAAATGGAACGCACTTTTCTAAATTTCAAATGAACCTTGAACTGTTAACCTTTTACACTCCTTCATCACTGGATTAAGATGATAATTTAATTTTGAAGAACAGTCAGCAGCACATCTTTCTAATATGAGTTCATTCTGGAAGAACGTTAGCTGTATATTTGGTCAACGGGTTCAGAAGCGGCAGTGGGGCTTGGCTGTGCAAAAGATGTCTTTAGCTAGCTAGCTAGAATAGCTAACTTCTTATGAATGGCCATTATTAAAAAGATAGTTTAGAAAGACAGTAGCTCCCAAGACAGCGACCGCCTGTATAGGAGAACGTGACTGTCTTTATAATCTATCTTTTTAATAAAGTGTCTGTACACTTACAAAGTTCTCAATGCTTTGGTTAACATTAAGGGAACCTCATTATGCTACCGTTGAAGTGTGGTGATATTTTGAGCCTTTTTAGTGGTATAAATAGCGATTTGTTTTTACTTTCCCTGTGACCCGAATACTAGCGTTGTAAGTTAATCAGCGGTTCGCGCTAGCTTGTTGCAAGCTACAAATACATTTACGATTAGCATGAAAACATGTCCCAAAGATCGATCAAGTGTATCTCAATCAATGTTATTAAGGTTTGTTTTGCGCCGGAATTGTCCTTTAATATAGCAGCTAACTAATATTTGCTCTGTAAAGACATAGTGTAGTAATGGCGTCCTGAGCGGAGAAAGAAGTCACACTCACTCTATGTGTTGTAATCCGAGCGTCTGTTCTTTGTTTTGTTTCTTTAGAAATGGTCTGTGAGAGCCGTGAGGTGTGAGGCAATCCCAGCCTGCTGTTTCTTTCAGTATTTCAAGTACAGCCCCTTTAAGACATGTCAGCATGAACCAAAGTGGTGGACTGACTTAGCAACTAAAGTGTAAAGATTTACATCTTCAGTATATGTGCTTGGGACTGAGAGTCACCAACAGGGTAGAGTCATCAGAAAGCAGAGGTTTTTGTCTTTTCATGGGATTTGCGGACAGTAAGGAAAATGTAAAATAACTGAATAATAATAATATCTGATCATCTGATCTCTTGTGCTGTCTGTGGTGTAGGGCATCTGATCTCAGAGTGTCCTCCAGTGTGACCAGGCTCTCCACAGCAGTCACCATATCAACCATGGATCCTTCGTCCCAGGATGTGGAGGACACTGAAGCCTCCACACCGCTGCACCATCTACAGGATGGGGAGTCCCCTGGCTGTCAGGGCGCTCCGGCTCCATCCTGCTGGCTGCTCTACTCTAAGCCCATCATGGCCATTGTTGTTGGCACACTGCTGTTTGGTGCGGGCACAGCCCTGTCCCTGCTCTACTTCACCCAGGTGGGCCATGTCCCCTACCTGCTTGGGCCGCTGTTCCTCTCTGTGGGTCTGATGTTCCTGGTCACCGGCCTGGTCTGGATCCCCGTGCTAAAAGAATCTGGAGCACAAGCCGCTCACCAAGGTCAGCCATGGTGACGGCTCCAAGTTGAGCACAAAGACCCAGGAACTATCTGCTTTGGAAGCACAAAGCAGTACGTACAAAAGTGTGGGGTCACACTGTGGGACAGTATGGACTTGCATTGTGGGAGTGTGGGTGCTCAACCCAAACCAGGGACTGCAAGTTTTTTGAGAATTCTTAATTTGCATCTGTCTAGCCTGATAATTTGACGGAATTACCATTTTGTTTCACTTCATCATTCAGTCCGACACCGGGTTCATGTCAAGCTGTTTTTTGTTTTGTTTGGTGGGATAATCAGTTGGTTTATTTTCCTAAGAAAGAATAGAAAAAAAATTCTACTCAATAACATGTAATGCTTCCGTTTATCTGAGAAATTCTTTTCAATGAAAATCAACTCTGCTCATTGTCAGGAATACACATTCTGGTAAGAAAATGTATTCATTATTGAATATATTAGTCTAAAAATAGTGGAATAAGCCTTTAAAGTATCTGCTAATGTAAATTATAAACTGCCGCCAGGATGTTAAAAACCACTTATTGCCAGGTGTCCGTGTCCTCAGTTGTAGTTTGCAGTCGACCTGGAAGCTGCGATAGAGGTTGGTAGATATTGCAAGCCAGTTGGCTAAAACCATGTAGCTTCTTGTGGCTGTTAGACAGAGATCTTTACGTTTTTACATTAGAAATCATTGCATCTTAACAGGTTAAAAACTGACATTATCGTGATTTTTCAGAATTTGAAGCAACCAGTTTTTTTTGTGATTTATAGGGACCCAACTTTTTGTTTTTGTTGTTGTTATATCATAGCCCTGTATTACTGCCCTCCACTTCTTTATCTATTCAACTTAAACAATTCCCTCCCACTACAAACTACTCCTGTCATTTCTATTATTGATTTGACAATACAGTGTTAGTAAACATGCTACAAAATGTGACTACATTAAGTGTTTAGGGTTAGTAGACCAGTAGGAAATTATGTTATTCATCAATTAAGTGCATAATATTGAAGTATATACCAAAGTTTATTAGCTGTAGAGTGGTGAACGTGACGTGGGCCCAGCACAGAGAGACGTAGATATAAACGCCATGACCTTCTGTGTTCATTTTCTCAATTTTATATGACAAACATGTCACACAGGCCGTCCCATACGGGTTAGGTTCTGCTACCCATCTGTCTCATCGTATCCTTGTGGATTGTTCTCTGTTATTTATTTATTTGTCATCTTCTCCATAATCCTTTCTGCTCATTGTGGCTGCTGGTGGGCTACAGTATGTAAATCCTTTAGAACAGGATTACTGAGGCGGAGAAACGCTACTCGACACATCCATCTCTGATTGTTCTGAGATCAACATGGCCGCCTGTTGCAGACCTCCCAAACATCCCCCTCCACACACACACACACACACACACACACACACACACACACACACACACACACACACACACACACACACACACACACACACACACACACACACACACACACACACACACACACACTTCAGCTTTATTCTGTGGCTCCAGGCCAAAGGCCAGCGGATGAACTGATCTAACCTGCAGCACGTCCATCTGTCTGTGTGCAGTATGCAAATACAACAGAAATGATGCCGCTCTCTTTGTCAATACATGACACTGATGCAAGCATGTATATAAGTCTGTAAATGGAGCCTGTTTTTCTGGTTTTGGACATTGATTCAACAGCGCAGTGCAGGCTTTCACTCACTGCAGGCGCTCCATACAACACCATTAACCTGCATTACTAACGCTCATCAGACGATTATTACTCTAAATACACATAAAAAAAAATTCCATGAAAAAGATGAGTTATATTCAATTATATTCTATTCAACTTAATAATAATACAAATAACAATTTGTACTTTATTAATCCCGCAAGGGAAATTACAATGTTTTCACTCTGTGGTTGGAATACATATTATATATGTAAATACTCAGTACCTAATATGTGCACTAATGGAGAGATGTCAGAGTGAGGGGGCTGCAGCTGTTGATGGACAGGCAGGGTTTGGGGTTCGGTGCCTTGCTCAAGAGCACCTTGGCAGTGCCCAGGTGGTGAACTGGCACTCCTCCATCTACCGGGCCACCACCATACTTTGGTCCGTGCTTGAGTTCCAGTGTAACGAAATGCAGTTTAGCACGTAAACAGATAAATAGTATATAAAGTCACCTCGACCAACGTCGACAGTAAAATTGTACTCGGACGTTGAAGCATTAGGAATAATTATTAAATGATATAATAGTTTATTACACGGCTTTGTTGAGTACTTGATTCTGATTGGTCAATCGCAGAATTCTACAGTCTGTCATGTCTGTATGACTGTATTTCTGGACGCATTTTCTTTATTATTGCTTTCTTCAGTAAGTAGCCGTGTAATTCAACCCCTTCACGTGGATTCAGGAGAGTAACTAATTACTTTCAGCAGTGATTACTGTAGTAAAGTAAGGCATTACTTTAAAAAAGTAACTAGTAATGTGTAATCCATTACTTTTTTGAGTAACTACCACAACGAATGATGTGATTGATGATAGCATTTCAAAAAAAAAAAAATATATATATATATATATATATATATATATATATATATATATATATATATATATATATATATATATATATATATATACATACAGCAAATCAAATATTCAATTAATGTTTGCAACGAGAGATCAAGAATGATTGTAAAGGAATATAAATGTATTTATTTACAGCCTTTTACAACAGCTAACACACGTTTTCCAAACTATGTCTCCTTTTTTTTCAAGACTCTACACACAATTCCCAAAACTGCACACAAAACATGCTAAATGCCTCACATCTCCTTCACAATGAAAAACTGCATTCAAAATATTTTTTTATTTTATTTTATTGGTTTATTTGATAGGTACCATGCATATTTATGAACAATGTTGTATAAAAACAGCATGTAAATATGCCAAAATTAGTAAAAAATAACTACTTTCCATCTGCAGTCCCTAGGCAGGTGACATAAGACTAACATAGAAACAACCAGCAGTCATACAGCACTCATTCACTATACATTAAAATGTACACATAATGGTGACATTGACAAAACAAAACAAAAATACATGATGACAAAGACGTTATTCATCCACCTCTATACTGCATTCAATTTAGCAGTGAAAGTGTATGGGTAAAGAAATATGTGACTATTAAAAGTGAGTGCATCACTGGTTTTCTAGAAGCCACTGTTTTAAATGAGTTTTAAAAGTGTTGAATGTGAAATAGTATTATAGTATAGTAGTATATATAATAGTATTATATATAAAGTGTCTTTTTAAAAGGAGTTGGGAGTCAACTTAGTTATTCGGTTTATGCAATCAGTAACTTTTCTTCTTATCTGGTCAGGCCCGGCGTCTCCTCCACATGTGCTCTGCCCTCAGGGGCGGCATTCTGTGCTTTTCACTAGGTCAGTGGCTCTCAGGATTAGAAACATGAGAAACAGAACACAGACTTCATGCAAATAGTTTAACACAAAAATGAAGCAAATATTATAGCAAGCATTACTTTTCTAACATGTGATAGAGCTGGTCAGATAGTCCAAGTTGACATGGATCCTAAGAGATAGACTGTGCCTCCTTTACCAGGGTGGAGGGGTTACGATATAGACAGGTCCTCTGGGATGTGGACAACCAGGAAATTAAAGCCAGAGACCTGCTCCACCTCTGCTCTGTTGAGGGATAATCTGCAGTCTTCAGCTCCCCTAATGTCCACAATCAGCCCCTTATGAATACTCTACTATTTATTCCAATCTTAGAGCTGCTGCTTCTTAGTATATATATACAGTACAGGCCAAAAGTTTGGACACACCTTCTCATTCAATGTGTTTCTTTATTTTCATGACTATTTACATTGTAGATTCTCACTGAAGGCATCACAACTATGAATGAACACATATGGAATTATGTACTTAACAAAAAAGTGTGAAATAACTGAAAACATGTCTTATATTTTAGATTCTTCAAAGTAGCCACCCTTTGCTTTTTTTGATAACTCTGCAAACCCTTGGTGTTCTCTCAATGAGCTTCATGAGGTAGTCACCTGAAATGGTTTTACCTTCACAGGTGTGCTTTATCAGGTTTAATTAGTGGAATTTTTTCCCTTATTAATAAAAAAAAGCAAAGGGTGGCTACTTTGAAGAATCTAAAATATAAGACATGTTTTCAGTTATTTCACCTTTTTGTTAAGACATAATTCCATATTGTTTTGTTCATTCATAGTTTTGATGCTTTCAGTGAGAATCTACAATGTAAATAGTCATGAAAATAAAAAGGAAACGCATTGAATGAGAAGGTGTGTCCAAACTTTTGGCCTGTACTCTCTGTGTGTGTGTGTGTGTGTGTGTGTGTGTATATATATATATATATATATACACACACACACACATATATACATATGTCAAATTCGGTGTAGTGTAGTCAGGTATGAATGTGTATGTAATGCTTACGCCTATTATCAATATTGTGTAAATTAAATGTTTTTTTTTTTTTTTTTTTACCATAGAGGCTTTGCTAATAATATGTTAGCTCAGGACCCCTTAACTGAAAGAGAGACGGAGCAGGGACCCCCTACTGCAATTGAGATTCATAATAAACTGGGCCTACAATAATGTGTAGGGCGGCCTAAAGCCTTTACACATAACTTTTTTTATGGAGCATACAAATAAGGTATTACAATAATATTTATTGACATATTAATTATATAAATATTATTCATACATCATGTTTTTATGTCAAACATACTGTTAATGTAGCACAGTGAATCCTTAGGCCTAACTGTATCTGTGGATGGCTGCCTTACCTACAGGCCAATAGGCCATCAATGTTGTGTGAATTGAGTGTGAAACAAATCCCAAATAGGCAGATTTATATATACATATTATTAGTCCAACATATTATTGCTAATAATATGTTGGACTCATGTTTATGTATATATTTTCAGACATTTTAAAAAACAAGAATGATGAACAGTAAATTGCCTGGCTCAGCATCATCTATATTAGAGAAAAGAATCACTTCATCCGATGTTTAAAGTGAATAAAATGGCCTTGTCTACTTACTGGAGTTCCACAACTACACATACTGTATCCTCTACAACCATACAATTTGGGCTGTATTATTTGTGTCCCCTTCAAAAATTGCTCTTGAGCAATTTTATGTTTATTGTTCCCCCACCCAACTGTTAGATTAAATTTACGCCCATGCTCTGGCTCAGTCTTTTGCAAGAAAAGAAAAAAGAAAAAAGCTTACCGGTGGCCAGGTAGAGTTTTCAGCCCCTCCTCCAGCGGGCACCCCGCCCTTCCAGGCTGGCGACCTGAGCAGACTGAGCCTCCACCTGACTCACCTTACAGCCGCTCTGAAACTCAATGCCAGGGCACAGAGGCTCCAGCCTCCGGGGGAATAACACAGACCTCCGCCACTCTCATATGTGAGAGTCATATGTGCTGATCATGGAAGCGCCATACCGGGGCCTGGGCCGCTGCGTGGGCTGCTTCTGGCTCGCAGTAGCCTTTGACATTGTGGGACTGCTCGTTCTTCTCCTCGGGGTGTTTGTCAACGTGTTTTTCTACGACCTGCTCATCTACGCGGGAGCCATCGTCATCTTCCTCAGCCTCATCTGGTGGGTGTTCTGGTACTCCGGGAACATCGAGGTCCCCCCGGCGGAGCTGGAGGATGATGTCGGCTTACTGAAGAAGAACAAGGGCGCGTTGGGCGGCATAGGCGGCGCGGTGCGGCGCCTCTCCAGCCGCGTGTCCAGCGGAATCAGGTCCTCGCTTCGTCGGAACGGGGGAGCGCCCGGCACGCGCGCGGCCCGCACGCAGATGTCGGCCAGAGGGCCGTCGGTGGCCCCGCAGGCGGCGGCGCAGGTGGCCGTCGCCATGGCAACGATGACCCCACAGCAGGATACCCCGCACACTGCTGTCTCCTCAGTGGCGGGCTGTGACGTGGAAATGCCGCAAACCACAACAGAGACCTCACCTGCGTAGTGCGGGCCGACAGGTGAGCCAGAGTAGGCCTATACACTATCAAATGACTCACAGCTCAGAATGCCTATATAATAGCCTATCTATCCTACACGGTTTATATATTTATATATGCATAGGCCTACCTGTCTACAACCTGTTAATGATAACCTCTGTAGACCTTAGGCCATCCATTGGCTAACTGCCCAACCTATTTACATAAACTACAGTTTATACATTTGACTATTACTCACTTGTCTACCACAGTAGCTATTATAGCGTAGCCTACCTAGTGCAGCTTAGATTCCTAGATTCTAATTGGACTTTGTTCCCTTTTACATCCTACATATTGTTTTATAGCCTAGGCTATTTGTAAGAGCACTGTTTGTGTTGAAACCTGAAACTAAAATGGGGATCGTGGGAAGCGGTGACATTTCAACTAAGAATTCTCATTTTAAGAGCCATATATTGAAACATTTGGCAATTCATCTTCCATGGTCTGCACCTGTAACAGCAGCCAGGGCTGTAGCCAGGTCAAATTCATCAATGTGACCCCATCCAACTAAGAAAACCTTTACACTTTCCCATTTATCAAAACAATTTTTTTACCTATATTTGTTTATTTTTTCTGTGACATTATATTTTATATAAATCTTATGTCCCTTAGTGATGATAAAAAAGGCTGTTTCGAAGGCCCCCTTCCCACTGCTATAACTTTAATGAAAAAATACAAAAACCTTTTATATCTTATTTTTTTATTTTACCCTATGTCAAACATGTATTTGTAGAATGTAAAATCCTCAGGTCATTAAAACCTCTAATACCATGCAGAAATAACACAACGTCCTCAGTAAAAGCTTGGGTTCCCTTACCCTTCTGTTTTTAAAAGCAAATGTTTGCTATGATATTTTTTCCCCATTGGCAACACATGGTCTCATCACAATCTCATATGAATAAAGCTAAATCTGATCCAACAAAAGACGGGTTCATAGTGTTGTATTTGTGTGTTTGGTGTCGGATCAATAGGCCATACTATACAAAAACAATCTAATATGGATTTGGATTTGGATCTTTATTTATTACAATGTTCTAGAATACTGGAACCATAGAAAATAATATGGATTTTTATAAACAAAATGTTTATTTCTATGACTGGACCTATGAAAAAGATCTTGTTTTTCACGAGGGTGTTCTCCTAGCTGAGTATCACTACATTTTCTTTCAGCATGATGTAGTTTAAATGCGGAACTAACTAAGTACCCGTGGCTGTGAAAAGTCTTATCACTGGATAACTCATTAACCACACTGCTCACTAAAAGACAAGCCCTCCGTTTAAACAATATAGAAGGCTTAACTGAAACCTCAGAAGACTTTCTGATTGTTCAGTAAGGGTGGGAATCTGTCGGCACCTCACGATTCGATTCCGATTCAGAGGCCAACGATTCGATTCTAGACTGTAGGATTCACGTAGGGTACAGATTTGATCATTGGCAAATTATCAAAAGATGTTTTATCAATATTAATAAAGTTATGAATATGGTTATTAATAACTGTATCAAATCGACAAACAATCAAAACGGGGCACCACCCTGCTTGTCAGGGACCAATAATCAAACTGTGGAATAGTCTCATTTCTGTAAAAATCCTTTAAAAGGAATTAAAGGGAGGGGTGATTTCGAGCGCGACCCGTTCGACCAGCAATTATTACAACAAGTACACAAATAATCACAAGCAACTGCTAATTAAGCATAATAAGATTTATTAACGTCACAATTATCAGTAGCTAAACAATAATCCTTCAATAATAAACTCATATACCTTTTTACAATATCACAACCAAAAACAAAGCAAAAAAAAACGAAGCAGCATGGACACGTCTGTGTCTGTGTGTGTGTGTGTGTGTGTGTGTGTGTGTGTGAGAGAGAGTGAGTGAAAAAGGAGGGGGCGGTGTCGAAGTGTAATTCTAACACCTAAAACAACTCCAAAAATGGCTACTCTTGTGAGCTGCACAAACTATTTAGCCTCAAGAGGGCGGTAGTGGTGCTGGGTGCACGGGCCGGGGCTGAAGAAGCCGGGGGGTTGCTAGGCAACGCGCACGCTTAGCCGGTATGGTAGCTAGTTCCTGTGTTAGCTCTGTACGAACGTAAGCAGATTCCACCATAGACAGTATATAATGGACCAACAGACCCTGTTGCAGGCTAATTATTGCTAACGAAAATGCTAGTTAACATTAGTAATTAATCCTAAACAGCTCGTGTAAGCCAAACTGCCTGCAAGCTTATCCTGTACTATACGGTAATTCCTCTACTATGTGACACAATCGTTAGCCTATTTTTACAAAAACGTCTGCTACGGAGCCCATAACGTGATGTACAAGGTAATGGAGCCTTTTATACATTGCTGTGTTTCTTTAGAAATAAACAACGGACAAATAGAGGCTTTAAACGCTTCAGATGTAAAGTTATTCGCAGTCAAGTGACGTAAAAAAAAAATGGCGGTCATCGGAATGCTAACAGGAGGTGATGGCCAGGTAGCAACAAAATGGCGCCATAGATGGCTCGAGTTCTGAAGCGAAGCTTACCCCCTTGGATTCCACGTGTGAAGCTAGCCTACAGCGTTAGCTCGGGAGCTACGCGGCTAGCCTGTGTCGTGTGTGTGTGTGTGTGTTAGTAAGAGGAGAAAGAGAAGAAGAGTAAAGAAAAGAGGCACTTTGATCTTAGTTATCGATAATGACCCAGTTCCCCTCAGCCCCTCAGGTCTGGGCTAACGTGTAGTTAGGACAGACCCTGAGACTTTTGTTTTGCTGAGGAGAACGTCATTATAACCACTCCAGTAGCTAACAGCTGATTTTCGCGATTCTATCGCAGACAGTAACTAAACTCCATGAAAGGAGTGACTTAGCAGGTAGCGATTACAGTTATACCCAGCTAACACAACATAAATCAACGAGTATAGTGATCAATTTATACATTCACAGAACAGATTAATAATCACATATGGACCAGTACATGATTAAATCATATCACATTAATGGCAACAATGGTAGCGAACCCTTTGCTCATTAATAAACACACTACTTATCTCTGCCCAGACGTCAGCCTTTTTACGGTGTGTTCAGTCCGTTTGTTCCTGTCCATAGGTTTCCACAGAAATGAAACAGAACGAATCCCTGGCGCTCGTCAGCAGCCACGGAGAAACTCCCTCCAAAACGGCAGCAAAGGGGGGAAGTTTGGTCGACTTTGAGAAGAAAAACGTTGTTTCCTTCTCACTGCAGTTATGAAAAACACTGGTGCGTTTTTCATAGGATCCTCCGAAATTAAATCCACTTTCTCCAGAAAATAGAAGTTGAGCACAAGCGCTTGCGCGCCTCCTGTTAGCAACGTGAGTTGCAAGCGAAGACGAGGGAGTTTCCTAGGGTCAGGTTATTTATAGGTTAAGACTGCATGCTGTTTTTATGGTCCCACTGAACCAATAGGAAGACTCGAAACTCTTGAAAGGGTGAAGACTACACTCTTGTAGTTCTTTGACTTCCTGCCAGTTGTGAGGCGTTTCCCTTCTGGCTGGCACTTTCACATAGAGGTGTGAATTACCCCGGCTTTGGGGTTTACATGTAGGCCAAGATTCCTTTGTCTCTGAGCACATGTGTGTCCTGTATCCAGAGGTCAGTTTAATCTGAGGCCTTTTGGTTAAAATCAGGTTTAACCAGACTCTTGGTCCCCAACAAGACCGATTATCGATGCATCTCGATGTAACCATTTTTTAATGTACATTTCCATGCGTCATTTAAAAAAATATACCTATAAATCTGAGTTTGCTACTCAGAGTTTGCTAATCACTTCCTAGACAAAGCAGGTAGGCAAAGCTTAGATTTGGACATATATTTGTCACACACAAGTTTGAATGAAATGTTTTGTTTACTGAGGTTTTTATTTTGCAGTCATTCCATGCCTTAAGCCTTAAACCTGCTTGTGAACGTCACCTTCTCTCCCAGTAATCTTCCATGTCAGAGGCCCAGTCATGTTTAAAGGTGGAGAATTGGCGTCTTAGAACATGAAACATGAGGTGGTCAGATGTAATGTGATAAAGTAGATGAACAGCCTATATGTGTTTTTTGCCTAATTATTTTATGTATGTCTTATTAGATCATGTGTGTAATATATATATATATATATATATATATATATATATATATATATATATGTATATACAAAAGAAATCAACACATTTTTTTAGTTGTTTTTTTTTAAATCGATTATTAATTTATCGGAATCGAGCATCGAATCGTTCTAGAGAGAATCGCGATGCATCTAACAATCGATTATTTTTCCCACCCCTATTGTTCAGTGGCTTCTCCACACATGCTTTAATAATAATGGATCATCCGTTTCCTCCTCCGCAGACATGCGACCAGCCTGCCTACAGTGTCTTCAGCTGACTCCACTGGATCCTCAACTTTTTTAACTGTTTGTGTGTTTTATATTAGTAATAATTGATATGATGATATCTGGAAAATGTAATGTTGAGTCTTTAACAAATACTTTATCAAACTGTGTGGTTTTCTAATAGAGTTAGTTACAGTTATGTATGAATAGTGGTGGGAGTCTGAGGGTAGGCTACCTCACGATACCTGGCTCACCACATAGGCGTCATTTATGGGGGGGTTGTTGCTTTTTTAGACGTTTTGCCGCTTTTTTCATCTTTTTTTTCCGCCTTTTTCAAGATTTTTTTTGGGACAATTATTTGAGGTTTGTCGCCTTTTTCAGGTTTTTTTGGGCAATTCTTTTGCCGTTTTTTTGGCACTTTTTGTCACCTTTTTCGATTATTATTTTTTTGGACAATTAGACGTTTTGATTTTGTCACTTTTTTCCAACATTTGTCGCCTTTTGATGTTTTGTCTTTATTTTCTATTTTAACTATGAATACAAAATGCCCATGAAAAGGTTAAGTGCAGCTTTTCTTGCTTTATTCACTGCATGTCCAAACTGAAACGTTTTCCACTCTGTAAATTGAAATGAAACTACTATAGAGCAACTCTGGGTCCAGACTTTGGACTTAAACGTGCACCCTGCTTTTCGATGATGTTCACATCAATTCATAACGTTCCCATGGCAACAGGGGAAAATGGCTTGCTTTTTTCAACATTTTTCATCTTTCTGCTAAGATATATGTGACTTTTTTGCAACAAAAATGCGGGGATTATGAAATCATGCAAGCCCCGCATATTTGCGGAAATCGGCAATTTATGTGGCGAAAGTGCGGCGTATTTGAAAAAATGCGGCCCCTGCATAAATATGCGGATTTTGGCTGATTATGCATTGAATTATGCAATCGCATAATCGCATTTTTCTGGAGGGACTGAACGTGGCTGTGGCATCTGATATTTCCCTCAAACTGTTGGCCATCCCGTTGAAAACTTCTTCCTCTTCGGCTTGTTAACTCTTGTTCAAGTTTTTGCCTTATTATTATTAAAATATTGATATTTGGCGCCAGTGTAGGCCTATCGATTCTCGTATCGCACAATATATTGCTGTATTGATGTTTTGGCCCACACCTAATATTAAACATGAATGGCATCTTTTTATCACTGCTTGTAGGCAGGGTTCAAAATTAGCACCATATACTAGCCAAATGCTGGCAAAATATGCAAGTGGCTAGTAGATTAGCTTCACTCACCAGCCAAAAAAAAACAATGGTTATCTATTTAGTTTCTGGTCAAATTTGAACAATCACTAGCCATTTGGCTGGTGGATGAAAAAGTTAATTTTGAACCCTGCTTGTAGGAGACATCTTGGACTCCCTGGGACTTTAAAATTCTAGTCAGGTTTGGTATATTTTCAAAAGTATTTGTGACTGTTATAATTAGTGTATATATGTGTGACTAAACTGTCTCGTTGTGATGCTGTATGTCTAATTTGTTCTCAGGTCTCTTTTATAAAAGAGGTTTTGATCGCAATGAGACTTATCATGATGGAGTGCCAGTATGTGGGACATGTAATTGAGTGAACAGCTGCATTATCTTTCATTATCCAGGAATAGCTCACATCAATGGGGATTCATTCTTCAAGTGAAATTACATGTTATTCGTGTGCTGAGAGACAAATACAGAAAAGACGGATTACATTAAAAAGAGATTTGAGTTAATTTTTGCCATACGCATGGTTTGTCTTGTGTCAAAAACATCGGGAAAAAGCGCAAAAAGTTAATGTTTTAATTTTTAACCCGGAAGGACAACAATGAGAAGAAAACACAAGGGTTTTCTGCTGTGGCCCTTACCTTACTAAAGACTGATGAAGAATAGGATTTCTATGTTACCTGTTAGTTGGGACTTACTGATCCTTCTGGGCACTTTAAAGGCTCTGATACACCAACCCAACGGCCGACCTTCAGCAGAAAAGGCAGTCGGACTGACAGCCTCTCCGAGTTGGTCCAAAAAGGGCCTCAGAACACACTGAAGCTACGCCGACTTAATACGTCTCCATAACAACAGGCGGCGCTAATCTGCATTGTCGCCCCAAAAAATGAAAACCGGCAGCTGATTGGACAAACGCGTCACATGGGTCTGGCTGCCCCCGGATTTTACAACGGAGCATAATGGCGGCTCGTTCGGAATACGATCTCATATTTTACGAAGATAGTTCACCGAAACGTGTTTCTGAAAACATTTTAAGCGAGAAATAGGCCGTGCAGTTGCTGAATCTGTCTTCATTTCAGATCGACAAAGGTCAGTTTAAAAGATTTTTGAGAGGCATTAGTCACGCTCATCCCACTCGTCATTTCCGGGTTAGCGCTCCACCAATCAGATTGGCCATTGAGTCCGACTGCCCGCCATCCGATTCAACATGTCAAATCGGCCCAAATGAAGGCCGACGGCTCCTCAGACGGACGACGGTAGGGAACACACCGGACAGACTCGGGTCACCGACCTCGCCAGACTGTCCGACGGCCGATTATCAGGTTGGTGTGTCAGGGCCTTAAAGTGATGGTTCGGAGTAATTCACCCTAGGGTCCTTTGCACCATGACCTCGAGCCAAACACCCCCCCAGAAGCTTTTTTCACCTGGGTCGAACATTGGGAGAGTTAGCTAGAGTAGCGTTATCAGCTGAATAGCTTAGCGCAGGGGCTAATGGACCCACGTTTGTATCTTGTAAGTTACCCCACTAATAATGCCCGAAATGATACCAAACGTCTACAAGTAGTACAAATAGGTTATGCTCTCATAAAACGATGGATTGGAAAGTTTGTAAGTACACCAGAAGTGTTTTCAGAAGATTTTTTTATTTAACTTTTTTTTTTAAGTAAGTGCTGTAATATAACTAGCAGGAGACAAGTAATAATTGAGGTAAGTTTGGAGACATTACCTTATTTAATCATTAAATTAAATATTTTTGTTGTATCTCTTTTCGGTGTAGTAATTTGTAGACGGCCCTAAGCACTCGTCTAACTGCAGGTAGCAGCAGCAACAGCAACAGAGAGCAGAAGCCAGCAGGCAAGTGTTCATAAACTTCTGGTGTACTTTCCAATCCATCGTTTTATGAGAGCATAACCTATTTGTACTAGTGTAGACCTTTGGTATCATTTCGGGCATTATTAGTGGGGTAACTTACAAGATACAAACGTGGGTCCATTAGCCCCTGCGCTAAGCTATTCAGCGGCTAACGCTACTCTACGCTAACTCTCCCAATGTTAGACCCAGGTGAAAAAAGCTTCTGAGGGGGTGTTTGGCTCGAGGTCATGGTGCAAAGGACCCTAGGGTGAATTACTCCGAACCATCACTTTAAGTTGTTGAAGCAGCCAACATGTTACAGCAGGGGAAAACTGAATATGAATATATGATGTAATCCATACATGACTTTGGTGATCAGAATACTGCTGTGGAAAAAAAGAGGTGTAACTGGCCAACCCAACGCAGCAGGTTCTTTGTTCCCACCCATGCTGATAACAAGCCTCAGTGTCTAACCTTTGGAACCAGCGTGACTTTATGATCTCTTTATGATTCCTCTGACTTAAAAACCTTCCGCCTGCTACTGCCTACAAGTACACTGCAAAGAAGTCCATTCAACCGCTTTCAACGTGGAATGGGGATTTACACATTTACTGTGACAACTTATAACATTAGTTCCAACGGAGTGAAAAGTACACAAGTCCATAAAGTTAACACATCTAAATATTATTGCATTAAATGTAAAACAAATTACTTTTTTTTGTGATTAACAATTTTTTATTTGTCTTTTTTTTTTTTTTACAAAATCCAAAACAAAAAATTGCAACATGAACAAATTCCCCCCTCATCACCACCACCCACTCAGACAAAATACAAGAAAAGATGACACAGTAACTACAATATTTAACATCATTCAACAAAATAACAAAATAGACAATAAAAAAAGCATAAGCCAAATAAACATATGTGTAAATAACAACACCATAAGCCCATCATACACATCTCTCCCCAGCTTCTTAGGAGTCCTCCAGAAAGTTCAGCTACTTTCCCCATTTTCTAGTGTAGACATCCAATCTGGCAAACCGCCACCCTAGCCATCTCACAAGCCCCCTCCTGGATTGATGGCACCCCTTCATTCTTCCATCCTCTTAAAATAATCTGTCTGGCTATCATTAAACTATTCTGGACCCAGCTTCTTGTGATCTTATTCATCCTGTCTAGGATTGACCCATCTCCCAGAACAAACAATCTTGGGCTGAATGGAACCTGGCTCCCTGCAATCTGACATAGGTTATCGTGTACCCCGGTCAGAAACTTCCTGGACCTTATCACAGGACCATAAGACATGAAGTAATTGACCGTCATATATATATATATATATATATATATATATATATATATATATATATATATATATATATATATACAGGGCATGAAATTAACACCCGCCCACCCGCCAAATGCGGGTGAATTTTGCAGTTGGCGGGTAACACTGTCAATCTACCTGCCACTTTGGCGGGTAGCCAATGAGAATTGAGTGATTCAGATGCCTAACTATCGGTAAGCAGGGTACGCGGTTGCTTACGGGCCTGGTCCAATCAGGGGCCCGCATCACTGGAAGACATTGATTGACAGCCGGGGCTCCCTATCGCGCAGCTACTGACCAAGCGGGAGGGAGAACGGGTCAAATTAATTTCCTTGTTTATGTTATGAAGACGAGACGTGTGTGTGACTTGAACATCTCACATTTACCAACAAAACGTACAGCGAATTGACCGTGCAACACTTTTCAGACCGTCCTGCCAACATGTCTACATTGTAACATCAATGTACGCTGGAACGATTTTTCACTCTTAAGTCTCTGAACGTTGCTGCTGTTTCATCTTGTCAGCTGTCTGCAGCGGGCGGGCCTGTTGCTCCGTTTCCCCCGCGACTGACGCGCACACACACTCACACACAATCACACACACACACACACACACACACACACACACACACACACACACACACACACACACACACACACACACACACACACACACACACAATCACACACGGTGGATGCAGGAAAAAACGCAGATGAGACCTACAGGATGACCTAAAGATAAGTTAAAGTCCAATATGAAACCGTATGAATGTGAGTCCCAGCCCAGGATAGGAAATTAACTAACAATGTAAAGATCAACAAGCCACTGACACATATGTTCGTATTTGATTCATTCAATAAATTATTATTTTGTGTCTTAAATCCACCAGCCGTTGTCATATTATACCAACATCATCATCCTGAGCCTTTTTGGTAAGGTTCCTAGAAAATCTCAGCCCAGAGTAATTAATTAATAGTAGTAATTATTATTCTCCCCAAAACAAGTTTCCTTTTGATTTATTTTTTTTATTTTTAAGAACTATACAAAAAAAGTTGCAACTTCTTTGCAACAACTCATGTGTTATGGTCCACATTCACCAGTGTTTTTTGTTGTTGTGGTGCGCGAAGGCTACTCCTGATTTTGTCAGTCCTCTCATCTCTTATATGCAGTGGTGTAACGAGCCAACACCGGACCCCTATGCAGTATTATCAAGGCTGGACCCCCTACTACAGCACGTGTGCAATGTCCATGAGTAGGCTACCATGAATAGGACAGGACAGGATCATAGAGACACAGCAAGTCCTGTTTTTCACCTTTTATGAGGCAAAAAAAAAAGTGGCTGGTAAAAAGTCACTTTGGCAGGTGGATTTAAAAATCCACCTGCCAAAGTGGCTGGTGGTCAAAAAAGTTAACTTCATGCCCTGTATATATATATATATATATATATATATATTTTTTTTTTTTTGGGGGCTTTTTCCCCGTTTATTTGTAGTGACAGTGGATAGACGGGAAAGGTGGGAGAGAGACGGGGGATGACACGCAGCAAAGGTCGGATTCGAACCCGGGCCGCTGCAAAGGCCTCAGCCTACATGGGGCGTACTCTCTTACTTGGTGAGCTAGAGGTAAAAAAAAAAGACAAAGGGCAGGGTGAGCCTCATCAAGATAGTGGTTGCATCACGTGTTTGGTGTGAAGTGGAAATATAGAATAAGACAGTAAGTCTTTTAAATTGTACCATCTTACGATTGTGCTAGAGAAGACTAGAATAGAATATATTTAAGAGATCCCATATTCTATGAATGCATGAGCTCAAACTGCATTACTAGAGTCTCAGAGTGTCTCCAACTGGTTCTTTTTCTAAAGCCACTGTGTGCAGGATTACAGGGGAGACACCCCAGGTGAATAGGGAAAAACAAATAACTAACAGATATCAGCATGAAACTTCCCCAGTTGATGATTTACATTAAAACACATATCTTTTGTATTACAAGTTTTCTGAAATGCAAATGTTGCATTATCTTGTTAAATACGCACTAATTTGCATACAGTTCCAGAACAGAAATCTAAAACATTGGATAAAGCCAGGTTCAAAATGCATTCTGTCACTTTGTTGACACGTTTTTGCAGAGGGAATTTTGGATATCTCTTTTTATCACTTCATAAATCAGAATATGGTGTCAACAGCCATAAAAAAAAAAATTTGCCAAGTTTTTAGGTATAGAATGTCATATGAATCGGGCTACGAATGATATCTGAACAAACCCCTCAGGAAAAACCTTCATAATATAGATAGAAATTAAAGTGGAAAGGATCCTTCTCGTTCATTAAAAATCAGTTGTCTGCTCAGATCGTTGGGATTAAAATGAGGTTAAAACCAAAGACTGTAAAAATAATGGACATAGCAGCAGTGACATCGCCAGATGTGTGACAACTTTATACAAAAGACGGCGGGGAAGGTGTTACGGTTTTTTTGTGACAATTTTGTCGTTGTTTTTGCCCTTTATTATTCCATATAGACATGTCCCGGGACCTCCCTAGATAGTTGGAGATCTCAACCCCCCCCCCAATGTTGAACCCAAAGTTACGCCCTTGGAGCCTCCCAAACACTGTATCAAAGAAGGCTTCACCACAGACTTTATTACCAACACAGTATAATAATAATAATAATAATAATAATAATAATAATACAAAGAAGGAACAATAGAGGGAGTATTTGTACAATGTACACATTCATTTACAGCTTAGTTATAATAATAACCAACTTAAATCATCTGACAATGTTGTCCATAATGTTCCTCAAGAGATAAGAAGTCTTTAAAGCTTCTTTATTTTTAAATACATTACATTCAGAGTCATAGAGTGTCTGAATTTCACCATAACAAAAGTTTTTGTTAGGAAGAAGCTGAAGAATGTGAATATAATATTTGCCCAAAAGACACAACAATTTTATCACGTTATCAACTTCCTTGTTGTTCGACTCAAAAAATGACCATTATTCTGTTATAGGAACCTGTGCCCTGTGAGTCTCCCAATTTTTATAAAGAAATTTGAGTCAAAAGTTAAATGAGTGAGTACAGGCATAAAATATACCAGAGACAGTATTTCTCAAAGGGTGGTCCAGATTTGGTGTAATATGTTTTTTTTAAATTTAAAATTCAAAACCGTTTTTCTCAAACTGTCTGCCAGCAACTCCAAAGCCTTATAGTGTGGTGCGTATGTGTTAATTATTTCCCTTCGCTACCATAGACCATACCATAGTAATATTAAATATACAGTATGTTCGCTAAGCACACCATACAGTACATGTGCGCCAAAGGCCAACCAGAACCTATTACACTATAGGTCGATCTTATGGGAAGACTTTGAATGCGGCGCCGGCGTCCTGTATTCACTTCCGTAAACAAAGGGTTTACTTCCGGTCGTGAACACATGCGCTAGTCGGGCAGTTCTTTTTCAAAACACTGTAATAACTGTACAAAAGACATTGAAATTGTCCTTAAACCTTCGACTACTAATTAGCATACCGAATACAGATGAAACCATTTCGTCTTTTCCTCTTGAGCTGGATCTTCTAGCGTAAGGACAGCTAAGTAACCAAGCTAAGTAGCCAAACAAGCGTTAACGTTACTTTTTCTCATGAGTGCGGGGAAATATGGAGATAGACGCTCGGGACTTTTTGAACTCTCCTCCGGTTAAGACCGTCAGATTTGGAGGCAGTGTTGCGGAAACGTTAGCTAAACACAAACAGGTGAGTGGTGAGTTTGCCAACTTACCAGTTAAAACAGTTGAGACTGTATTTAAGTTATGCTCGCTAACGTCAGCTAGCTATTCGAACGCTTACATGTCTGGAAGGTTTTAATGAATGAAAGCTTTTTGTTGCTAACATTCCATTAACAAGGACACCGGGTACTGGCTGTGTATGATCTGCTGTAGGGTTGTTCGATTATGAAAAAAATACATAATCACAATTATTTTGGTCAATATTAAAATACCGATTACTTACCACAATCACTCATTGACTTTTGGAAAGATGTTGCTATTATTGAAGTTAAAAACATTGGAAAAGTTAAACAAATCAAAAATGAAAATGCCTAGAACTGTGACATTTCCCTTCATACTTTTCCCATTTGAACATTCTTTTTCTTCATTCCAGAGCACAAGACCAAATAAGATGCAAGATGTGCAAATAATCGTTTTTCTAGATTATTCTGTTTTTGTGATCATTAGGAGCCGAAAGCATAATCACTAAAAATTGTGATTAATTGCACAGCCCTAATTAGCTGTTTCTCTTCTTGTTTGCAGGGAGACTCGAGTGACTACGAGCTGCTGAAACATCAGCTGGCTGATCCTGATATAAGGGTAGAGTAAAGCATCAGTGTGGTTGAGCTGACCTGGGATCTGTGGTGTCACTGTGGGTTTGTCAGCTCTCTCTCTCTCTCTCTCCTCTGACAGGATGCTCAGATCATCAACTGGCTACAAGAGTTTCGGAGTTCTGTGACCCAGCTGACCAAGGACCATGAACAGCTCATCTACACTATCTTGGTGAGAATGGAAAGGCAAGACGGTTGAAAGCTCAAAGAGTGCTCTCATTGTAGCTCATCATATTCAACTGCCTGGAAAAAAAACCCAATGGGGACCTGCACCACGTTAAGAGCTGACATCATTAGTCCGTCAATAAGTTATATATATATAAGTCATAGGTGTCCTTCTTCAAGAAAATGTTACGTTTTTTTACTTTTTAAAAAGCAAATTCCTAATACAGTTTGTGTCTCTTTGTAGTCAAGTTGTGTCTTTTTGGTCATTTGTGTTTCCTTTGGGGTTGTTTTGGGTCTCTGTGGTCATTTGGTGTCTCTTTGTCGTCGGTTTGTGTCTCTTTGTGGTAGTTTTGCGTCTCGTTTTCACATCATTTTGGAGTGTTATCACCATATCTGTGTCTGAAACATTGGAAATGCTAGAGCAGATAATAAAAAAATAACACTCAAAATGCTTGAAGACAAAACTTGTTAAAGAAGTTCAACTACAATCATTAGGTCTGAGAAAAGTCTTTTAGTTCCATTCATTCCGTTTAGGTGCTGCACCTAAACCTCTGAAATATTTTTATTTTCTCAGGCACTTGTTTAATTACTCTGTGTGTGTGTGTGTGTGTGTGTGTGTGTGTGTGTGTGTGTGTGTGTGTGTGTGTGTGTGTGTGTGTGTGTTTTTCTAGAGGCTTCCGTGGGTGGGCCGGAGCCAGGCTGTGGTGGAGGAGTACATGGCCTTCCTGGGGAACCTGGTCTCAGCCCAGACTGTGTACCTGTGCGCCTGCCTCAGGATGGTCGTCTCCCACTTCACGCCCAGTAGGTGGCCCTCACTGCTGGTAGAATAATCCTGAGTTTTTAGAGTAAAATGCAGAATTCAAGCTCTCACAACAGTGTCGGTAGTTAAGTGATGTTAGCTATTTTAACATTCATCACTGGTCTGTTGCCTGACTGTCAGCGATTTATGTTAGCAAGTTTAGAAAATTAGCACCAGCCACCAGCCAAATGCTGGCAACCAAGTGGGCGCTCGATTCGCTGCACTCAGCAGCCAACAAAAGCAACGGTAATCTATTGAGTGGCTGGTAGATTTTGGAATCCACCAGCCACAGTGGCAGATGGGCAGAACAGTTAATTTCCAACCTTGGTTTTCATTAAAGTGTGAGTTTACATCTGAAGGCAAAGGATAACCGTATAACTCACGATAAATAAACATCTATTAAAGTGTACTCAGTTCAGCTGCTTTCAGTATTCTGCTGAAATACAAGAAATTGCTTGTTGATGTTTTTTTAAAGATTATTTTTTGGGCTTTTTTCCACCTTTATTTGATAGGACAGCTAGGTGAGAAGAGGGAGAGGGGGGAAGATATGCAGGAAATCGTCACAGGTCGGATCTGAACCCTGGACCTCTGCGTCGAGGCATAAACCTCTCGGTGTATGTGCGCCTGCTCTACCCACTGAACCAACCCGGCCACAAATTGCTTTTTGATTTAAAACAAATGAAAGGAAATCATTTCCATCGTTCTTTTTTTATTCAACTACTTGAAAGTTGAATTGAATATAAAAGGCAGCACTAATAAAAGAATCAGTTTCATTTTAAAGTGCAGTTTTCTGCTGATATTTTCTTTCACCTAACACAAAAGGTCTCTGCATGTCTTTCGAGGTATGTCGCAGGCTTTTCGCGATGGGTTTATTGCGCCAGTTGATATTGCGATGACGAATAGAAAAAAAACTATATATATATATTGTGCAACCCTAGTGGCCATATAATGCGTTTTACTGTATCCCAGCATCAGTGACTCGCGGATATTGTTTAATGTGTGTGTTTCTCGTTTCCAGAGAGAGTGACCATCTGTGAAGCGGGGGTGGATATCTCGGATTCAGATGACGAAGATGAAAGTAGGTGTCCTCCCTGTTATTTCAAGTGACTTTTCATTATGTTAAATGTTTGTTTCAAACACCAGAAACCTCGTGTGGTTCGGTTTTATATCTGACCGAGGTGTGTAATTGGGCAAATAGTGGGATGGTGGAGAAGGAAGGGCAGGGAGAAGTGGGAATGTGAAGCAGGGCAGCGTTAGAGAACAGCTTACATCCTATCCTCTAATTCTTTGGATAAATATAAATGGTTGAATAATAAATGGTAAATACAAACTCTTTCCTGCTCCTTTTGATTTGTTAAGACCTCCCCCGAAACTTTGATCAGTGTCACCAGGCGCTGCAACTCATCACCAGATACGTCCCATCGTAAGTCTCTTGTTTTGTCTTCTTGTATTAGTTTAAGTGGTTTTTTTTTATATTTCATTTAAAGCTTTTCTGTCTTACAAACAAGAAACAAGCACAGCAGAACACTACAAAGACAACAGGCTATTTTACCAATGAATGTACGCTTGCAGTGTCAAAAAATTTCATAACAGTCCCCATCAGATGTTATTTAGCAGCACTTTATGCCAATCAGATGAACTACAGCCGGGCTCATTTACATTTGTAGTCTTAGACCACTAATATAGAAACGGGAGACTGAAGGTGATTTGCCACCGGCTTGGTAAATAGCCTATATGTTCTAAAACATATCTATCTATCATGTACTGTATATCTCAAGGATAACCTTTACTAGGAATAAGCACTGTGACAAAACGAAACAAAAGAACAGGGAGAAAATAATTCTTCCACAATACAGAACTCGCAAAACTGTTTAGTATAAGGGGACCATTCAGAGTAATACTTTACCATTCTTTATCACAAAATCCCATAAATGCATATGTACTGTATGTAATGTATGCATGTATGGCTTCCGATACCAAAGGGTTAGGGGGTTAATGTAAGGCATAATGTTTATGTGTTTAAGTCCCTGCCCTTGTAATTTTTTCTGTATTGTACTGTAAAGGTTTGTCCTCTTCTTTCAGCACGAGTCGCTTTCTGATGCCCATTCTTCATGAGAACTTCCCCTTTATACAGAAATCCTCCAGAACACTGGTGAGAGGCAACTGAGTTCTGATTCACTTCATACATGACTGCCAACATGGCGCAGCCGTGATTGTTGTACCACATCACACTTTTGATGGTGATCTCAAACAGCAGCACGTGGTTGATGGTAGGGGTGGGGGAAAAAATCGATACAGCATAGTATCGCGATATTTTTCGTGGCAATACTGTATCGATACACAGATGCCAAGTATCGATCTTTTATAACATATGTGTTGGTCAGTTTGTCTGCTTGACAATCCCATTTTGTAGCAATATAATTGAAGTTAGATGAACAAACAGAGAAATGTATCTTTTTAGATAAGATGTTGACAAAATTGTCCTTTTGGGGACATCATTTGAAATTGGAAAAAGTTGGAAAAAATGTAATACCTTTCAATATATCGCATAGAATTTTTTATTTTTTTTTATTTGTTTTTTTCGTGTGTGACGTATCGTGATTGTGTTGGTCTGGTTTGATAACGCTAGTTGATGGTGGCCCCACCACCCAGAAAACATGCGGTTACTTGAATGAGGAAACAAACCTCTTAGGCTGTGCGGAGGCAATGAAGAGGTTCAGCCGTCATGAGACCGTGCCACTGGAATCGGATTAGTTTGGGCTGTTTGAGTGCAGCACTGATATGAACGCTCAAACAAGCTGTGGAAAAACTCCAACCTGTCACTGTACCTGCCACACAAACATCCTTTTCATTTGTTGCTCAGACCTGATGCACATTATACATACATGTAGTGTATATTTGGTTACACTTTACTTGAAGGTATCTACATAAGAGTGACATGACACTGTCATGAACGTGTCATAAACATTGTCATAAACGTTTATGACATAACGCTTCTGTCAGTAAGTGTCACTCGGCAAATATGAAGCTGATGCAGATCATCTGCAAACTGCCAAAAAAACGCCCCCATAATCAGCCAGTAAATTGTGCATCGTTGATTGATAGTTTGTTGCTCTCCACAGGAGTGTTACGTCCACAACGTCCTGAGGGTGACCGTGTACATACCGTCAATTCGACGAGACGTTCTGGAGTTGATCATCGGAAAGATGCTCAAACTGGATGTAAGTGGGTAAACTGTGTGTGTGTGTGTGTGTGTGTGTGTCTGCTCCTGTCTGTAACAGTGTGTGTGTCTGCTCCTGTCTGTAACTGTGTGTGTGTGTGTGTGTGTGTGTGTGTGTGTGTGTGTGTGTGTGTGTGTGTGTGTGTGTGTGTGTGTGTGTGTGTGTGTGTGTGTGTGTGTGCTCCTGTCTGTAACAGTGTGTGTGTCTGCTCCTGTCTGTAACAGTGTGTGTGTCTGCTCCTGTCTGTAACAGTGTGTGTGTCTGCTCCTGTCTGTAACAGTGTGTGTGTCTGCTCCTGTCTGTAACATTGTGTATGTCTGCTCCTGTCTGTAACAGTGTGTGTGTCTGCTCCTGTCTGTAACAGTGTGTGTGTCTGCTCCTGTCTGTAACATTGTGTGTGTCTGCTCCTGTCTGTAACAGTGTGTGTGTCTGCTCCTGTCTGTAACAGTGCGCGCTCTATATTACAGGTGAGTGCGTCCCGTTCAGACATCGAGGAGGCAGAAGAGAACGCGGTGCAGAACCAGCGGGCGAAGGAACCGACTGAGGAAGGACTCTTTGACATGGTAACAACCAGCACTGGTCTGAGGATTCCTCTGGGTCTGGGGCAGATTTACCTGCTGCACATTATATTAAGGTTATTCCCATATAAAAAAGGTTATAAATATAGAATAGAAAAGGTAGATGTTAAAGAATGATTTGAATGACAATAAATAAACTAAATAACTAGAAAGGACCGCAAATGTAAGTGTGCTCATTGCTGAAAATGTATTTGTTATAACGTCAGTTTTAATACCTGGGTATTTGAAGACAGCTCATTCATGGCGGCGATTGTTATAAATATACAGATAATAATTATTAATATTAATACACTGGTTAATGTGGCTCAGGAAAGGGAAGTTTGGGGTCCCCTGCTGGAGCTGCTGCCCCCGCGACCTGACCCCGGATAAGCGGATGAAGATGGATGGATGGATTAATACACAGACTATAATCAATAGGATGAGGATGATTCCTATTGTTATCATTTTAAGGATGATGATGAAGGTCATTATTAATATTCAGTTTATTAGTACCGTGATGTTGCTGATTATCATATAGTTTATCAGTACTATAATGATGATTATTTTTATAGTCACTAGTGTTTAGAGGTGGGCAATATGGGGAAAAAAATTAAATATCACAATAATGACAGTTTTGATAAATAATCAACATCCAACATTTAAGACGATATCTAGCCTCATATATCGATGTCGATATATTTATATATTGCTCAGTCATTCTATTGTTGTTGTTATTATTATTTGGTAAAAGGTAATAATATGACTATTAGTTACTTATATATTACATAAATTTGTTTGTTTTTTATAAAACACAACCGGTTACATGCATGCTGGGGCAGAGCAAGATAAAAATAAATGAAATGTCTGCAAGAAAATATATAGTATCCATACATCACGCTAGATAACTGAGAATGTGAAGAAATGTGACTGCACAGTGTAGAAAGGGTGTGATGTGGCTCAGAGTGAAGACCGGATCGGCCCTCAACCACAAGATTGGTGGTTCGATACCCAGCCTCACCAAGACACTGAACCCACAAGTTACTGTATGTTGCCACTGCTCCTAATGCTTAGGATGGGTTAAATGCAGCGTTTGAATTTCAATACACTTACTGCAATTGTGTGTGAACGAATAAGAACGAATAAGAATACAGTTTCTGTGTGTGTGTTTGTGTGTGTCAGGACGAGGACATGTCGGCAGATGGTCCCTGTAGGACGACTGTGATGGCCCACCCGGTGGCTGACAGGCTGGACAGTCTCATGGCGGTTCTGATGGCTTATATCAAGGACTTCTGCCACATCAATGGTAGTAACACCGCTTTTACACTGAAGAGCAGAGTTCAGCCCACATTTCCCGAAACGGGGCTGACCAATAACTGAGTGAAATATGTTTCAAAGCATTTCACACAACTAGAGATACACCGATGACAACTTTCTAGGCGGATTCCAGTTTTCATTGAGTTAGGCCAGCCGATACCGATTTTAGCCGATTCCGATTTCATTTTTTCTAACCACTTTACAGCACACATGCAAATATTTATTTTCTATCTTTTCTTTAATAGAACATTTTGCACAGAACATAGAAAATGTTTTGAACAGATAACTATAAAATAGAACTATATAAATGACTCCTGGTGTGGGAAATTCACACACATCTAAAGTGCAGTGTTAGAACCATTTCCTTCTTTTCACATCCAATATCCAACTAAAAATATTTGATTTTGGTGTCGTCCCTCCACGCCCTACTTTTTCCTTGCAGGTGTTGCATATTGCAAACTTGTTATCTTCTGCACACACGCTGAAGAATTTCCAAACAGCTGACATGTTGCAGGTTAATTCACGAGGGTCCCCTATATGTCCAGAATAGCGCGTACACGCGCTTCACACCGCGAGCGGGTACGCGCGACACACAGCGGAAAAGTTGAGAGAAAGGAAAAAGAGACTGTGCTGTCGCGTCCGTGTGCGCTTGCGTCCTTGATAACTGTAACTCGTATAACTTTTGCATCCTTGTGAAGTGAATGTTTTTGGCTGTTAAGTGTGTCACCCTCTTCTTTCCTTTTGTTTTCTGTCTCTCAGGCTCTCTTAGTGTGGAAAGGACTAAGGATCTGTACAGAGATTTGTTGAGCGTGTTTGACAAGCTCATTCTGCCAACACATGCTTCCTGCCATGTCCAGTACCTACTCTTTTACCTCTGCAGCTTCAGAGTGGTCAGTACTTCCCACACTGTGCATGGTGTATGTGTAATGATAGGAAACGGCAGTATGTAGCATTTAGCCCTCAGTCTGGTCTTCAGCAGTGAGACTCCTGATTAGTTGGACTGAGGTCAGGTGACTTGACTTGGACCAACAGACACAGTCAGAGACTGTGGCTGGTGAACAGAGTGGAGCATTTAGCAGCTAAAGAGTCAGATATTTCATACAGGAGTGGGTGGAGACCAAACCTGAGCTTAAATAGAATAGAGGACGGGGCGGTGCGCGGTCACGCAAGGCTTGTATCATGCAAATGCGCTTACAGTTAGTTGTCATTACTTAGAATTCCTCATGGGGGAGACCGAAACTACTCACTATAGCTTTAAAATAGACCATAAAGTAGGGGATGCTTTCGAACCTGTCAATCAGGACACAGGCTTGGCAATGCTAACCATGCTAACACTGTGGACATTAAAATAGACCTCAACTTGTTTTTGGCCGTTGTCCATGTTTTCATCTTAAACTCTGACCCTCTCACTGTGTCTTTTCAATTCATCAAAGTTGAGTGGAACATTTTGGTCGCCTAAAAATGTCTTGTTCTGCCGACCAAGCTAGCTAACTACAGCTAGCGTTGGCTGGTAACTTAAGGGGATGTCTGCAGATTTCCTGTTCTGCTGTACATGCAGATGAATGTCTCCAGCACCCGGAGGTCCGTGTTTACCCGCTGGTAATTCCCTGCTAGATGACTCGCGTCAGGCGGTTGAAAATCAGCAACCTTCCCTCTTTAGCATTTAGCTTAGCGCACTGCAAACATGAACAACACTGGCTTGGCCAAGTCATCCTCCGCAGCTCCATCCTCTCATCAAAAATCGTCGCGTTCAGTTTAAAAAAAAACCCGTCACTGGTGCTACATGTGTTCCAGTGCTCCAAGTAGCCAAAAATCAATGAATGCATCTTAAGTGTCCAATTGAAAAAAATTTGTCGTCAGTCAGTCATAATTCTATCACTGGCTGACAGTGACAATAAAAATTCTAATCGTTCTCATGCTGTTAAGAAATGTTCCACTGACTGTCCAAACTCTCGCTCTCTATTACATCAACCCACGATCAAGTGTAAACTGCCTTATCACGAATCCCCTATGCTGCTATTCCCATACACTTAAGAAAAGGAATGCTTATTTATGAAGGAGGTCTAATTTAGTTGTTTCAACTACTTTGATGAATATAAAGCGCATGAAGATTTCCTCCTCGTCAATTCCATTTGCTAGAAAACAACGGAAAAATGCCTCAAAGCTGCTGTGTGGTGATATTCAGTATCAACTATGTAAAGAACCCAGAACTTAGTTTTTATAAGCTTTTATAAAGACTAAAGTGGTCACAGACTGCTGATTCTTCACATCTGTGTCCACTCTTGTCTTCATAAAAGCTCTGTTTTAGGGTCAGCAGCTTATAAAAACTTTTGGGTCATTTACCCTGTTAGTGGTATATATCACCACACAGCAGCTTTTAGGAATGATTCTGTGGTTTGCTAGCAGATGAAATTGACAATGGGGAAACCTTCCCGAAACACAAGTCAATGGAGAGCGGTAAGTTGTTTTCCCCTCTGGTGGGCGTGGCTTTCAGAGTACGACGCGATGCGCTCTGTCTCTGTGCTGCTTGTGAGATGAGTCCTGTCTGGAGTCCTGTATGTATCGTATTTCCTGTGTCCCAGGCGTTGGCCGAGGCCTTCCTGGATCACCTGTGGAAGATCCTGCAGAGTCCCTCTCAGCCTGCTGTCCTGCGCCAGGCTGCTGCTGGATACCTGGGGAGCTTCCTGGCCCGGGCCAAGTTCATCCCTGTGCTGTGAGTTCACTCTGCTGCAGAAAACACAAAGGCAGCTTGGAGCCAAAGTGAACAGTTTATTCCTCTGTGCCCATGTTGATCCTGCTGCTGTTCTAACTAAGTGTGCACCGCAGCACTGTGCGGGGCTGTCTAGACCTGCTGCTCTCCTGGACCCATCGCTACATTGACAGCCAGGACAGCAGCGGCAGGCAGGCCTGCTGCGACATCAGCCTGCATGGGCCCTTCTACACCGCCTGCCAGGCCATCTTCTACACACTCATCTTCAGACACAGAGCCATGCTGGAGGGCAACATGAAGAAAGGTACATCACCTGCCAATCAAACATGACCGTTTAGCGCCCTGACAGGACGCTTTCACTGGAATCACTAGCCATGTTTCCATCCACCCGTTTTTATGCAAATGAAGTAATATCGAATGAAAAATGACTTATGCAAACAGTCAAATTCAATTGGATTTTATGAACATCGACACAAAGTTTGTACGTTCGATCTCATCGGATTTTTTTCTTAATCGTTTAACGGCTTGTGCAATAAACACTGATGGAAACGTTATTTGCCGAATAAATAATGAATTGCGATTACGTTTTAGGTCATTTTATGGTTGCAACCGGCCATAAAACGAAGAAGAAGTTTGAGGTAATTTCCTTTGCAGACATGGCGGGTTCCGACAAAGGCAGATACAAGTAGACCAACGAGGAGACAAGAGACTTTTCAATTTAATTTACCAGCGAAATATGACGGCTATTTTAGAAAGCAAAAATTTTTGTCGTCTGGCATTTACGTGCATCTTCATGATCATAGCGATGTTTTGATGGCGTCGTCGTCGTGTTATTATAGCTTGATTAACAAAAACACAAATTGCTGAAACCACATTTACACCAAGGTTCAGGTTACTTTACCTTTTTAGGAAGAATTGCAAGCCAGAAATATGAATGTTTCATGGTTTATCAGTGAGTTGATTATACATGTTAATTATCAAATTGAGAAGCACAAGAGAGCAGAAAATATTTGCTGCTTACAGTTTTAAAATGCAAAGCTTCAGGTCCTTCAGGTTCAATATCACACATTCAATGAAAATTAATTTGTTAAATATATTTTAACAAACCATTGAACTATGTGTGTACATTTTCCAGAATACTGAAAATTAGTCATGATATGTTTGTTTTTTAAGCAGCTAACCTTTCCAACCAGCAGCCCAAAAATGGAAACCATGGCAGCAAATCCACATCAAATAATAATATAAGACCTCTCGTTTTGTAATAAGCAATAACAGTTGAATGAATCCAAAGTCACTGTGTGTGTGTGTGTGTTTGCGTGTGTGTGTGTGTGTGTGCGCGTGTGTCTCTGTCTCAGGTCTGGAGTACCTGCAGAGTCTGAACCTGGAGCGGCTGGTGATGTGTCAGCTGAACCCCCTTAAAGTGTGCCTGCCTGCAGTCACCAGCATGTTTGCTGCCATCACCAGGTACCCCATTTATATTTCAGTTTGCTTTTTAATAAAACAAGGAAGTACTTTAGTATCCACGTATGGCCATTTTAGGACGAGGGTAGTATAATAACATTCAAAGTAAAGTTAGGCTTTGCTGTCGGCTTCGTGACTCATTTTAAAAAAAAGAGAGAGATAGAGAGTGTGTGTTTACTGCTGCAGCAGCCCTCATCCTGTCATGTTGCTCTATAGGTGCTGCTCTCAGTATTCTGCTCAAATATAACAAATTGCTTGTTGAATTTAAAACAAATAAAGGGAAATCATTTCCAACATTCTTTTATTTAACAAATTGAACATGCAATTTTCTACAGATATTGTCTTACAACTAACACAACAAAAATCTCAGTGTCTTTAGTAATAGGTTTCCCGATGTTTATGGCGCCAGTTGATATTGTGATGACGACGAGACAACGATATATATTGTGCGGCCCTGCCACAGTCCGGAATGAGACTGCTGCAGGAAGTGTCCGTCCCTGGTCAGTCACGGCAGCGGCCGCTGTTGTTGGTGTTGTTTTGTTGCAGGACGTATCAGGTGGTGTTCTGCTACACCATCATAGAGAGGAACAACCGCCACGTGCTGCCGGTGGTCCGCAGCTCTGCCGGGGGGGACAGCGTGACCACCAACACCAACCCTCTGGACAGCTTCTTCCCCTTCGACCCCTACCTGCTCAGGAGGTACGCCGGCTGATCGCGCCCCTCCCTTGTGGTTTTGCCGCAGATAGTGTGTAGGCGGCCGTACGCATCACGATGCATTGCCAACGATCCGATACATTAGAAGATACATTATGCAGCAGCCACCGATGCCATGCGATCTGATTGGGCCCCTACTTGCGATGCAGTGCGATGCAACGCCATTTGATTTAACACAATGGGGCAAATAATGATGCTCTGCAACTCAGCGTGGTACAGAGAGTTTGACTTCTTTGGTTCATTGTGTTCGGTTTGCTTTCACACTGCAAGCACACGTCTCCGCAGATACAGACACCACCTAAGTGATAATTGAGAGGGAGTACTTTTGTGTTAGTCTATACATAGTTTTTAGGAAATTCCTGCATATTATACCTTTACCTCTCTGAAGAAATACAAATGTGTTGGAACCCGTTGTATGATTATTTTTTTTGCATCAGGATTAAAGTAAAAACTCTTCAGCAGATAATCGCAATCTTTGAAGGGATGAGCTGTGAAATGAACCTTAATACTTGCCGTTGGAACTAGTAGCTGACCTCTGTTTGTATGTGTGTGCGTGCGTGCGTGTGCAGGTCCGGTCATCTGATTGAGCCTCTGTACCAGGTCTGGGAGGAACTATCGGATGCAGAGCTGCTTCCCACCAAAACAGGACAACAGGTGAGATGACAGAAAGGTGGCCAAGGTCCGAGCAGTACCTTAGGGTTTTCTTAATGCAGTGACATTAGGTTGGGGGACTTGCCAGGTTTTTGAAGAACCAGAGCTTTAACTAACCATTATTTTGAATATTGACTATTTTCCCTTCACAAATACACAGAGCCCAAGGTGACTGATTCTGACAGTCCAAACCCCAGAGACATTTACTCAATTAAACTATGGTGTAAAGCAGTAGCTTAGTGACTTCTTGTTAGACCCTCCCTGCCTGTCTTTCAAACTCCACAGCGTAGTCTTTTTGTAGTCTCAAAGCCCGAGCTGAGATGATCCTGTCCCGGCGAGTAGACTCAGCCGGTGCAAATGTTCTGTGGCTCTGGAGGAGCTTTGTCTGGCTGGGACATTGACATGTGGATTGGTGTAAAACAGCTTAAGTGTCCCTCTCAGCCCCCTTTTTTTCTGTGGTAGGACTAAAGTCACACGTGCGTGCGGTAGTAGAGCGAGTAAGATAGTGACGGTAATTATCTTCGTAGTGAGTAGCGACTCTAGAGTCATCAAAAGTTAACCCTCTCCTTGATTTCATTTTGTTTATGGAGAAGGAGAATTGCAGCGCTACCAAGCCACGGCCGAGCGGCGTGTGTCGCCGCGACGTGTAGTTCTATTTTTCGAGAGGTGACGTCAGGCTACGCCGTAGGGTCTCCACGTACGTAGCCCCGACGTAGATTTAACGCAGAAGCATAAATTGGCCTTAAGTGAACATATGTGATCATATAGGCAAAAATACGTGGAAATGTATATGTATTAGGTAAAAAATGAGAGAATATGAAAAGTCTTGTGTACTGGATTAGGAATTTATTGTCATTGATTTCCAGGTTTTCAAACTGTGTGTTTGTGTGTGTGTGTGTGTCAGGGCTCGCGGGAGGACGAGGACGACTTCCTGTGCGGGGAGACGCCCCAGACCGAGGGCATTGTGGGAATGACCCCCAGCTCCTACGACTCGAGCCTCCGCAGCCCGAGCGGCGTGGGTTCCCCCCCCATCGGCTTCCAGAGACCCTGATCGTGCACATTACGTTCACTTTCTAAAGATTCAAGCACAAACTGGAGAAGACACGAGCCAGTCACACTTGGAAGAGCTGTGACGGATCTATTCATCCAACAACAGTCATCTGTGTTAATAATGAATGTAAAAGTTCAGTGTTTTATTTTCGGGGGGAAATTATAGGTCTACACAATCAAGACTGAACTTTTTCAAGTTATGATCAGTCACAGTTCAGGCCATGTTGGCATGTGCAAAATCTGTGCAGAAACTCCAGTGGAAGCAACAGTATCAGTGAGAGACTCCATATGATCAGAGGACTCATAGACTGGTGCAGCATTAGTCTCTTTGTTCTGCATGGGAGAAAATTCAGCTCAGTTTGAATTGAGCTTGATGCGTTGTTATATAGCGTGTGCAGTTTTGAGGCAATTGTATTTGTTTATTTGTGAAAACTCATCATGCTGAAGCCTGGTGCGGAGAGAAAGGTGAGATCCGAGAGCTTTGACTCTGCATCATATGGGCTGCATCTCCTAACCCTTAAATTGCCTCCCCGACTCCTCCACTTTGCCTCCTTTCCTTGCGTCTTAGTCCCTCCCACCGAGAAGGCACAGGAGAGACGTGAGGAAATCATAGGAGGAGAGAGGCAACGAGCAAATGTGTTTTAGAGGGATGAGACGTCCTTTCCTCCGAAGCGTCACATGAATTCGTCAGCTGTGTGGGCGGAGTCAGCAACAGCTTTCAGCTGCACGGCTTCCAGGAAGCCTGCTCTCTGTATCCTCGCTCATAGCTCCATGATGATCCCTCCGCGACGCTCGCACCTCGTGGCAGAAATAAGAGCTCTGAGATGGCCTTCATGGAGGAGGGACAGAACGACTTCCGGTTCAGCCGAGGACTGAGGAGTCGAGGAGCTATCACGTAAGGGTTATGAGATGCAGCCAGTCTGCAATACATGCACCCTTGGATCATCACGACGATATCATGTTTTTAATATAAAATTGAAAACCGTGTTTATCAAGCTGCCAGCAACTCCAAAGCCTAATAGGGAGGTGCATATGTGTTGTTTTCAATGTTAATAATAATAAACTCTTATTTAAATTCAAACATTTGAATTGGCCAATTTTTTTCTGTTGTCGGACTACAGCAACTAAGCCGACCGTTTTGCGAGAATGGGTCCAATTAATGTCACAAATGATCAGTGTGACATTTGAAGGAAATATGGAGAATTACAGTTTACAGTAACTCTCAACTGCCAAGCTGGATGGATGGCTTCAGACGCTGCTCTCCCTCTCCTTTGCCTGCTCCGTGGCCGGTGTGTGTGAGAGACAGCCCGGTCAGCGAGCTAGTTACGCCCGCAATCTCGTGTGGAGCATTATAATCTATAACTTCGAAAAACCACAGGTTCCAGTTAATGTTATAATGGATATGTGTGTTGTGTTATTTAAAGGGGAACTATGCAGTTGTTTTTTTTTAGCTTAATTTAATAATAATAATAAATTGAATTTATATAGCGCTTTTCATGGACTCAAAGTCGCTTTACAGGGCAGGGTAGATTATAAAAACATAACAAAACAAAACGAGCAAACAAAACAAGTAGAACAAAACAAGATACAGATGAAAAAGGGAGGGGGCAGGTGGACTATGGGTAGGCTGAGGTGAAGAGATGGGTCTTGAGGCGGGACTGGAAGATGGTGAGGGACTCAGAGGTGCGGATCTCTTGGGGGAGGGAGTTCCAGAGCCTGGGAGCTGCTCTGGAGAAGGCTCTGTCCCCAAAACAGCGCAGGTTGGACTTTTGGATGGAGAGGAGACCGGCTGAGGTGGATCTGAGGGACCGTGAGGGTTGGTAGGGGGAGAGGAGGTCAGTGAGGTATGAGGGGGCCAGATGGTGGAGGGCTTTGTAGGTGAGGACCAGGATTTTGTAGGTGATCCGGTGGGAAATAGGAAGCCAGTGGAGTTGTTTTAGGACTGGAGTGATGTGGTGCCAGGATTTGGAGCAGGTAATGAGGCGGGCAGCTGAGTTCTGGACCAGTTGGAGTCGGTTGATGTTGGTAGAGCTGATGCCGAGGAGAAGTGAGTTGCAGTAGTCCAGTCGGGAGGAGATGAAGGCGTGAATGAGTCTTTCAGCAGCGGGGGGTGTGAGAGAGGGTCTGATTTTGGCGATGTTGTGGAGGTGAAAGAAGGAGGTTTTAATGAATTGACGGATGTGAGGCTCAAGGGAGAGGGTGGAATCAAAGATAACGCCAAGGTTGCGGGCCTGGGGAGATGGGGAGACAATGGTGCCGTCGATAGTGAAAGTGGGGTTATTGGTTTTGCTGAGTGTGGATTTGGAGCCGATCAGAAGGAATTCTGTTTTGTCGCTGTTAATTTACCTGAACTGAACAGCTTCGGAGTCATTGGAATGGTTATATGACTTTTTTCAGAGTTGAATGGTGGTCGTCTCGCTCCCCCCTAGCGCCTGTTACTATAATTGCCACTGTTTCATCACACCCCCGACCGGCCCGTCAGACACCGCCTACCAAGAGTCTGGGTCTGTCGAGGTTTCTTCCTAAAAGGGAGTTTTTCCTCGCCACTGTCGCAATAGCCACTGCTAATGCTTGCTCTTGAGGGAATTATTGTAATTGTTGGGGTTTTTGGAATTTATAGAGTGTGGTCTAGACCTACTCTATCTGTAAAGTGTCTCGAGATAACTCTGTTATGATTTGATACTATAAATAAAATTGAATTGAGCGGAAAAACCACCCTTGCAACTTTCTGCCAGCGAGCCGCCGGCCTCAGCGTCTGGAAGTATCGCTTGATATCAGGTCTTGCGATGTAAGTAATAGCTTTACGGCACTACGCCCATTCAGGAACCGGCTAACAAGGTAGCGATGGAGTTTTTCACACTATCGTCATGGCTGAGCTGAACCCTAACTTCATAAAGTATTGTTTAAAAAAAACTATAGAAGAGGCTAGGATTAGCGTGTGTCTGACAGGGTGGGGGGGCATGGCATCACGATCTCCATCATGATGTCGGTCAGCCATCACGTTGGACGATATCGTCCATCGTCACAACCCTATTATGGTTTTTAATGGCATACTACACCATGACAACTTTTATGGCATGCTATAGTGTGATTTGTTTTATGACATTTTAATTTCATACTTTACTATGACATCACACATGCATTCATACACTGGTGGCTGAAGCTGCCATATAAAGGTGCCACCTGCTCATCAGATAACCCCCGACCTTCAGATTGGTGGCACTACCACCTGAGCCACATAGTATATATGGGCATAGTATAATAACTTTTTTAATGTTTTTTTTACCTACTATACAATGAATTTTTTTGACATACTATACTATGACTTTAATGACTTTTTTCAGCATACTATACAATGACTTTTTTATGACTTTTTCGATATACTATGACTTTCTAGATGTGCTATACTATATTTTTTTGTCTTTTTTTCAACGAACTATACTATGACTTTTTATGAAATATTATATAGACTTTTATACATTTTTTCGACATACTATACTATGACTTTTTGATGTAGTATGTTTTTATTTTACTGTTTTCGACACTATACTTACTTTACTATGACTTAAGACTTTTTTCGACATACTATATAGTATGACCATATAACTAAAATGTACGTTCATTCTATTTCTATGAGTATGACTTTTAGGGCCAGTTGTTCAAAAAATTTAATCTGGATCAAAATTATCCGGATTTGGAAATCCCATTTTTTGCTATCCAGGATCAGGTAATCCGTTTTACTTTTATGCCGGTTTTTCAAAGCAACATTGGATTGGATCACCCTTATCCAGATAGGGTCACTGTAAGTGTTTCTTATTTTGAGACAAAACACAAAAATAACAACCATCCACTTCCATTCATAATTTCTTGTATGACTCCTCATCTGAGTTACAACAAATAAAAACAAATATACATTAACAAATATATTGTGGATATTTTGAAAATGTCTTAAAAAAAAAGAAAAGAAAAAGGCTAAATGTCCAACAGTTAACAAAATAAAGATTGTTCAGGGTTCTTCTTCATCTGAGGAGGAGAGACCAGCATTTCCAAACCCTGCTTTTGGGGGGCCGATCTGAAGTTTGGCTTTGGTTTGCTGCAGTTTGGTCAGCTTGATCTGTTCCTCTGCCAGGAGTATCTGTGCTTCTGCTCTATCACTTTCTTGTTTAGACATGGGGACAAGATCATTTCTATTTTTACTTTACTATACTGAATTGCTTAATTGGTAGCCTATGTCTACTTCATCTACTTTATCACTATTACAACGGTTACACAAGTCAAGTGCAAAATATAAATAAAAGTATATACACTACATGATACAAATGTATTATTTGACCAATTTTAAAGTTTTACTACATTTTCTTCCTTGAATCCACCTTGAAATCCTACCCCCTGTTGGGATCAGGATAATCCTGATTTTTTGGATCAAAGTTATCCAAATCCTACTGACAAGTTTTGAACAACACAAACTGAAGGTTTGATCCAGATTAAAACTAGGATTGGATTCCGTAATCTAATCGGATTTCAGAATCCATCTTTCCCTTTTGAACAACCCATTTTCAAGATTTGATCCAATCCGATAACCGAAATCCGATCAGATTACCTTTGAACAACTGGCCCCATGATATTACTTTTTTGGACATACTATACTATGACATTTTTATGACTTTTTATGGCATATTATACTGACTTTTTTTTAACATTATTTGGCATATTATACTTTGACTTTTTTGACATACTATATTATGACTTTTTTTCATCCCTTTTTTGACATACTATATTGACTTTATCACTTTATGACACTATAATATAACCTTTTCACTTTTTTTGACATACTATACTATTGCTTTTTTTTGGACAAACTATACTATGACATTTTATGACTTTTTATGGCATATTATACTGTTAGACCTTTTTTTTTACTTTTTTCGACACACTATACTTTGACTTTTTTCAATATACTGACTTACAAGGTTTTAAAAGGTAACCTCCTCTTAAGTTACAAGAAACACTGTAGAATAGAGCCATACTATTCACTGGCCCACTCTCATGGCAGGGACTCAACCATTCTCACCTGACTTCATTCATTCCCAATCATGGTCCAAACTCACCTGACTTCACTCACTACCAATCATGGCCTAGTCTATAAGTACCACCCATTTCCTTTGTTCTGGCTGTCTGCAACATGAGGCAGCATGTGCGGGCTCTTTGTACCTGCCAATCCTATGGTTGTGTGTAAAAAAAGTGAGTTTACTGCCTCCCTCATATGTTTAATTGGAAGTGGATGTGATTTAATGCTTGACCAGTGTGTATGTATATATATATATTGGTAAATGCTGAATTGTCGTCTTGCCTGTTTGCCTTGAGACTACAGAAATAATATTGTGTGTAAGTGCGCAGTGCACATGCTTTGTTAGTTGTAGCCTTTTAGGAAATGCAAGTATCCTTAACCTTATTTAGTTCAATGTCTTCTGTAATTGTCCAATTAATGTCTGTTATATAGTACTCTATAATTTAAGCAGTGGTAGGCCTACTCCTCACCCCTTTGGGTAAGAGTACTTAAATGTATTTGTCTAGGTATTTAATTAAGTTAGTTAGTACTTATGTGTTTAACTGATTAACTGTATTGTAATTTGTGTCTTTCGACATTTCGTCATTTATAGAAAACAAACACATAACCGTCAAGCCTCATCGTCTGCCTTTGCCCTGAATGTGTGCAGAGTAAATAAATTGCTTAAACGGAAACAACTGTTGTCCTTCATACATTCTTGCCGATGTACCATGGCGATGCTCCACTCCTAAACCCCAGCCAAAGATGGAATTCTACAAACAGTCTGTGGTGTGTAGAGTGATAATGTATGTCTTTGTCTCTTTGTATAATGCTGTATGTCCTACTTGTTGGTGCTATGAATGCATCTACTGTGGAAAAGAATTTCCTCTATGAGGACAAATAAACAATCAATCTATTTCTCAGCTCTTTTGTTGTTGGTTTGGGGACCTGGGAAGAAAAAAAGTAAAAAAAAAAAAGCCATAGAACAATATGTTGAAAAAAGTGATGAAGTCCTAGCACTTGAAAAAAGTTTGTAAAAAAAAAAAAAAAAAGGCCATAGTATGTTGACAAAACTTAAAGCCATCGTATGGTATGTAGAAAAAAGTGAAAAAGCCATAGTATGTCGAAGAAAGTGATAAAGTAATAGTATAGTACATCGAAAAAAGTGATAAAATGCCATAGTTTAGTATGTTGATAAAAAGCCATAGTAGAGAATGTCAAAAGTGATAAAATACCCTTAGTATAGTATGTCGAAAAAAGTAATTAAAAAGCAAAAAGTATAAATGTATGTAATATAGAAAAAGTGATAAAAAAGCCATAGTATAGTATGTCGAAAACAGTGATAATATAGACATGGTATACTAAGTTGAAAAAAGCCATAGTATAGTATGTCGAAGTAAGTAATTAAAAAGCCATAGTATAGTATGTTGAAAAAAGCCATAGTATAGTATGTCGAAAAAAGAAATTAAAAAGCCATAGTATAGTATGTTGAAAAAGTAATTAAAAAACCCTTAGTATAGTATGTAGAAAAAAGTAATTAAAAAGCCATAGTATAGTATGTCGAAAAAAGTGATAATGAAGACACAGTATACTATGTCGAAAAAAGCAATAGTATAGTATGTCGAAATTAGTAATATAAAAACCATAGTATAGTATGTAAAAATTAGCAATAAAAATGCCATAGTATAGTATGTCGAAAACAGTGATAACATAGACTATGTTGAAAAAAGACATTGTATAGTATGTCGAAAAAAGTAATTACAAAGCCATAGTATAGTATGTCGAAAAAAGTAATGAAAGAGCCATAGTATAGTATGTCGAAATTAGCAATAAAAAGCCATAGTATAATATATCGAAAACAATAATTAAAAAGCAATAGTATACTATGTCAAAAAAAAGCCATTGTATAGTATGTTGAAAAAAAGTGATAAAAAAGCCATAGTATAGTATGTCGAAAAAATCCATAGTATAGTATGTCGAAAAAAGAAATTAAAAAGCCATAGTATAGTATGTCGAAAAAGTAATTAAAAAACCCTTAGTATAGTATGACGAAAAAGTGAGTTAAAAGCCATGAGTATAGTATGTCAAAAGTGATAATGAGGCACAGTATACTATGTCAAAAAAACCTAATAGTAGTGTATGTCAAAAAAAGCCATAGTAGTAGAGAAAGAGTAAAAAAGCCATAGTATAGTATGTCGAGATAAAGTAATTAAAAGCAATACTACACTATGTGAAAAAAACCTCGTAGTATAATATGATGCTGCGAAAAAATGATAATGTATAATTATGTCGAAAAACCCATTGTATAGTAGGTCGAAAAAATAATTAAAAGCCACAGTATAGTATGTCGAAAAAAGTAATTAAAAAGCCATAGTATAATGTCAGAAAAAGTAATTAAAAACAATAGTATAGTATGTCAAAAAAAAGCCATAGTATATCATGTCGAAAGTAGTAATAAAAAACCATAGTTATAGGTATGTCGAAAAATTAATTAAAAGCTTATAGTATGTCTAAAAAAGCCATAGTACAGTTATGTTGGAAACAGTGATAATATAGACATAATTATACCTGTCGAAAAAAACCATAGTATAATTATGTCGAAAAAAAATTAAAAGCCATGAGTATAGTATGTCAAAAAGAAATTAAAAAGCCATGAGTATAGTTATGTCGAAAAAAAGTAATAAAAAGCCATAGTATATAAGTATGTCAAAAGATTAATTAAAAAGCCATAATTGTAAGTATGTCGAAAAAGCAATAAATAAGCCATAGTATAGTATGTAGACAAAGCCATAGTATAGTATGCGAAAAATTAATTAAATTTATTAAAAGCAATATTATGCTATGTCGAAAAAACCCTAGTTATAGTTATCAAAATTAGTAATAAAATGCCATAGTATGGTATGTGGAAAAAAAACCATAGGTATAATTAATGTCAAAAAATTATTAAAAGCAATAGTATACTATGTCTAAAAAAGCCCTAGTTATAGTATGTCGGAATTAATCAATAAAAAGCCATAGTTATAGGTATGTCAGATAAAGGTAAATTAGCAATACTATACTATGTAAAAAGCCATATTATAGTATGTCGAAATTAGTAATAAAAAGCAATAGTATAGGTATGTCAATAGCAATAAAAAGCCATAGTTATAGTTATATAAAAAGATTAAAAGCAATGAGTATACTATGTCTAAAAACCAATAGTATAATTATATCGAAAAAACAATTAAAAAGAATGAAAAGTATTATGTCTAAAAAATATGTATAGTATTTGAAAAAATAATAAAAGCCCTAGTTATAGTTATGTCAAAAAAGCAATATAATCGTATGGTATATATGTCGAAAAGCCATTGTATAGTAGGTCGAAAAAAGTGAATTAAAAGCCACAGTTAGTATGTCGAAAAAAGTAATTAAAGCCATGGTATAATATGTCGAAAAAAGAATTAAAAACAATGGTATAGTATGTCGAAAAAAAGCCATAGTTATAGCATGTAGAATTAGCAATAAAAAACATAGTATAGTATGTCGAAAAATAATTACTAAAGCCATAGTATAGGTAATGTCTAAAAACCATAGTTACAGTATGTCGAAAACAGTGATAATATGGACATAGTATACCATGTCGAGAAAAAGGATAGTTATGGTATGTCGAAAAGAAGATTAAAAACCATAGTATAGTTGTAATCAAAAAAGAAATTAAAAGCCATAGTATGGAGTATGTGAAGAAAAGATAATAAAAAAGCCATAGTATAGTATGTCGAAAAGATTAATTAAAAAGCCATAGTATAGTATGTCGAAAAAAGCAATAAATAAGCCATAGTATAGTATGTAGACAAAGCCATTGTATAGTATGTTGAAAAAAGTAATTAAAAAGCAATATTATAGTATGTTGAAAAAAAGTGATAAAAAAGCCATAGTATAGTATGTCAAAAAGTTATTAAAGCAATAGTATACTATGTGAAAAATAGTTATGGTATGTGAAAGTAACAATAAAAAGCATAGTTATGAGTATGTGAATAAAGTGGAAAAAACAATACTATATATGTCGGCCATAGTTATAGGTATGTCGTAAAGTAATAAAAAGCAATGGTATAATTATGTAGAAATTAACAATAAACCATAGTATAGTTATATCGAAAAAGTAATTAAAAACAATGAGTATACTATGTCTAAAAATAAGTATAGTATATACAATTAAAAGCAATGGTATATTATGTCTAAAAACCATGTATAGTATTGAAAAAAGTAATAAAACCTTATGGTTTGAAAAAAGCAATAAATACTGTATAGTATGTAAAAACTTATATGGTGGAAAAAAGTAATAAAAAGGCCATGGTATGGTGTGAAAAAAGTAATTAAAACCATAGTTATAATATGTCAAAAAGTAATTAAAAGCAATGGTATAATTATGTGAAAAACTAATTATGGTTGTAGAGTAATAAAGCATTATGTACAATCCATAGTGTGTAGAAAAGTTATTAGTATGGTGCTATGTAAAACTTATTTATCATAGTATGTGTGGTGTGTGATAAAGGTTTTATTGATTTGTTTGGTGTGGTGTGGTGTGTAAATATTTTGTTATCAAAAAGTGATTAAAGCAATGGTATACTGTGTCTAAAAAACAATTTGATTATGTGGGAAATTAGCTTATATTATGTGGTTTTGTAAGTATGGTAAGGTATCTCATAAATGTTATTATTTCCCAAGTATGAACAGTATCAAACAATCAGTTTTTTTTTTAATTTTTAAAGTAATAAATTTAAGCATGTATTATTTTCATAATTATGTTTTTTCTAGTATGTTGTTTATTGTATGTAAAATTAATATTTATATGTTTTTTGAGTATGTTAAAGTATTTATGTTATTTATTGTATATGCTATATATTTGTTGGTTTGTTTACTATATATTTTAGTATAAATTTTAAGTTTATTTAGTTTGTTTTGTTTGGTTTTACTTATTAATTTATTTGTAAGTGTAACAATATTTGTTGTAAAATTGTAATTATTATTGGTATGTAAACATTGTATCTTTTGTTAAACCTGGTTGTATGTAAAAAAGTAAAATATTATGATATGTAAAAGTTAACTGGTATGTATGTAAAAACTTATGGTTGTTAAAAGGTGATACTATGTATATGCGTATGGTATCGAAAATGTGTATGGAAAGTGATACATGTGGTGAGTTTAAGTGGGTTTTTGTCGAAAAAGTGATTAAAAACAATGGTATTGTATCTAACTATGTTGTGGATATAAAAATGTTGTATGTAAAAGTGATATGACAATGTGTATGGTGTTGTAAGCATTATTGTGAATATGTTTGATAAGTTTTTGTTTGGTGTATAAAAACCATGTTTGGTATGTAAAAAATGATAATAGCATGTATGGTGTTAGAAAAAGAGTGTAAACTGGTATGTTTGTGTAAAAAGTGTTTGTTCATTTGAGTAAGTATGGTATGGTGTCAAAAGTGGTTATAACCTGGTATTTTAAAAGTGTTGGTTTTTTTTTAATTTTTTTCTTTGTATGTGATTGAGTGTTACAATGGTATACTATGTGAAATATATTATGGTATGTAAAATGATAAAAAATGGTGTGGTATGTCAAACGTTGTAATATGACTGGTTGCTATGTGAATAAACCTGAATTATGTGTGTCAAAACCTATGTGGTATGTCCAAAAGTGATTAATGTTATGTATTAGTATGTTTTTAAAAAATCCTTATTAAAAATATGTATGTCTGTATTTACTATACTTGTCTATGTGTTAAAAAGTATATGGTATGGTATGTTGAAACTATAATAACTAGTATACTATGTCAAAACAAGTATAGTATGTCGAAAAGTGATTAAGGCATGTATATAAAAACCAATTAGTTTGTAAATTTGGTGTATATATTATACTATGTAAAAAAGTATATATGTATGTCAAAAAATTAACCTTTTGGGTATGTAAAAAGTGATCAAAAACATGCTATTGGTGTTATTGAAATATGTAATTTGCAACCATAGTTATACCGTATTAAAGTTAATGTATGGTATAGGTTTAATGGTATAGTGTTGAATTGTTTACATGGTGTCATGTCAACATAGTTGTATGTTAAAAAGGTGTTTGTTTAAAGCCTGGTATGGTATGTAGAGAAAAGTAATAAGCTAGTATAGTATGTAAAGTAATAAAACTTATTATGGTTAAAATTTTGTTGTAATTAAAGAACATGTATTATTATGTGAAAAATACTGCGTTTGTCAAAAGGTGAAGTAAACCTTAGTTTATGTGAATATGTGATTAAAAAAGTTAGCATAGTAATTTGTGAAAAGGTATAAACCATAGTTGGTATGTCAAGTGATTAATATTATGGTATTAAAAGCCTGTAAATTCAATAATTCATATATGTACTAATTACTGTAACAATTGTTTTTAGTATAAGTATTGTTAAATTAAGTAATAAAAACTGTATAATTATAGAAAAAATACGTTCCAGCCCGAAGTAAATTAAAAGCAATGAGTATACTATGTCGGAAAAACCATAGTATAGGTATGTCAAAAAAAATAAAAACCATGGTATGAGTATGTCGAAAACAGTGATAATATAGACATGGTATACTACAATATGAAACCATGAGTATGGTATGTCAAAAAGCCATTGTATGAGTATGTAGAAAAAGTGGTCAAAAACCGTAATTATGTTAATGTGAAAAAGCCATAATTATAATTATGTCAAAAATACGTTGTATGGTATGTCGAAAGAAATGTCAAAAACCATGGTATGGTCAGTAATGAAAAAGTCCATGGTATGTCCCGAGAAAGAGTAAAAAAACCATGAGTATGGTATGTCGGATAAAATTAAAAGCAATGCTATACTATTGTAATAAAAACCATGAGTATAATTGTCAAAAAATAATTAAAAACAATGAGTATGACTAAAAAAAAGCCACAATTTTCGGTTGTCAAAACAGGTGATAAATATAGACATAATTATGCTATGTCCAAAAATAATAATTGTAATTATGTAGAAAAAGTTAAAAGCCATGGTATGGTATCAGCCGAGAAAAAAAGTGATCAAAACCATAATTATAATTATGTAGAAAAAGGCCATGGTATAGTGCTCAAAAAAAGCCATGGTATAATGTCAAAAATCGAGATTAAAACCCTTAATTTATGGTATGTCGAAAAAAGTGATTAAAACCATGAATTATGGTGTATCGGAAAAAGTAAATTAAAAGCAATGGTATGCTATGTCTAAAAATATGGTATGGTTAAAACCATGGTATGGTATGTCGGAAAATTGGTCGCCATGAGTAATTATGTCGAAATAAAACCATGGTATGGTATGTCGAAAAATTGGTCGTAAAATTATAATTATCTCAAATTAGTCCCATAAATTATCGGCGTAGTTAAAACAATAATTATAATTATCGAAATAATTATGGTCGTAATAGATTATCCGGCGTATCAATATCAAACGTCCGGGTCTCATAATTATCGTCGGTCGTATAGATAATGAACCGCG
>NC_053126.1:27658788-27696039 GCF_010015445.1 Perca fluviatilis | reverse complement strand
ATAGTATGTAGATAAAAACATAGTATAGTATGTCGAAAAATAAAACACCATAGTATAGTAAGGTAAAAAGGTGATTAAAAATAGTATAGTATGTGATAAAGACATTATAGTTTGTACCGAAAAAAGGTGATTATAACGCCTAGTATAGTATAAGCTGAAAAAGGGATAAAGCAGCCGGTATAGTATATAGATATCGAAAAGTGATTAAAATGCCATAGTATAGTATTGATCAATAAAAAAGACATAGTATAGTATGTCGTAAAAGTGATTAAAATGCCATAGTATAGTATGTCGAAAAGTGATTAAAACTATAGTATAGAATGTCGATAAAGACATAGTATAGTATGTCGAAAAAGATTAAAACGCCATAGTATAGTATGTCGAAAAGTGATAAAAAGGGCCATAGTATAGTATATAATAAAAGACATAGTATAGTATGTGAAAAAAGGGAAAAACGCATAGTATAGTATGTGATAAAGGAGTATACATGTGAAAAAGATAAAAAAGCAATAGTATAGTATGTCGATAAAAGACATAGTATAGATGGGTAGAGTAAAAAAAGTAAGTAAGGGAAAAAAGTATGGGAAAAGGAAATATAGTTAGTATGAAGAAAGGGAAAGGTATGGAAAAGAATAAAGAAGGTGTAGTAAAAGACATAAAGTAGTAAAAGAAAACACCATAGTATAGAAAGGAAAAAAGTATAGTAGGAAGTAAAGATAGGGAAGGAAAACAAAGAAGGAAAGAGAGAGAAGAGTATAGAAAAAAAGAAAGAGAAAATAGGAAAAAAAAAGAAAAAAAAGTAAAAGGAAAAACAAGTTAAGGAAGAAGTGAAAAGGAGGAAAACAAAAAAAGATGGGAAGGTGAAAAAGGATTAAAACGCCATAGTAGTATGTGATAAAGGGATAAAACATATAGTATATGATAATGTATAGTATAAGTAGGAAAGGATTAAAACATAGTATAGTATGTCGATAAAGGATTAAAAACTACCATAGTATAGTATGTCGAAAAGTATTAAAAACACCATAGCATAGTATGTCGAAAAGTGATAAAACGCCATAGTATAGTTTATGTAAAAAGTGATTAAAATAAAGTAGTCTAAAAAGTGATAAAAACATAGTATAGTATGTTGAAAAGGGATAAATAAGCCTAGTAAGTAGTCGTGAAAAGACAGTATTTTATGTCGAAAAAGGGTTAAAACGCTTTAGTAGAAAAAAGGTGATATAATGCCCTAGTATAGAAGTGAAAAGGATAAAACCCATAGTATAGTAGGTGAAAAAGGATAAAATATAATAAAAAAAAATAAAGGAAGATTAAAAAGATACATAGTATAGAAAAAAGTATATATAGTATGTGAAAAGGAAAAATTATAGTATAGTATAGAAAAAAAAATAGTATAGTAAATTAATAGTATGTAAAGATAAAAACATAGTATAGTAGAAAGGATAAAAAACGGCCATAGTAGTATGTCGAAAAGAGTGATTAAAAACATAGTATAGTATGTCTAAAAAGTGATAAAAAACTTACATAGGTGAGTTGAAAAAGGAAATACGATGAGAAGTAAAAGGACAGTATTTTAGTCGAAAAAAGGGGAAACAAGAATAGAAAAAGGGATTATAATGCCATAGTATAGTATGTAAAAGGATAAAAACACCATAGTATAGTAAGTCTAAAAGTGATTAAAATGCCATAGTATAGTAGTCAATAAAAGACATAGTATAGTATGTCGAGTGATTAAAATGCCAGTATAGTATGTCGAAAAATGATTAAAACGCCCATAGTATAGTATGTCAAAAAGTGATTAAAATGCCATAGTATAGTAGTAACATAAAAAAGCATAGTATTAATAGTGGATAAAAGCCATAGTATAGTATGTCGAAATAAAACGATAGTATAGTATGTCAAAAAGTGATTAAAACGCCATAGTATAGTATGTCAAAAAGGATTAAAACGCCATAGTATATTGTCGATAAAAGACATAGTATAGTATGTCGAAAGTGATTAAAAAGTATAGTATCAAAAAAGTGATAGTATAGTATGTCGAAAAGGGATTAAAATGCCATAGTATAGTATGTCGGAAAAGTAATTAAAACGCCTTAGTATAGTATGTCGATAAACAATAGTATAGTATGTGAAAGTGATTAAAACGCCATAGTATAGTATTGTGAACATATTAAGTATAGTAGGATTAAAACGCATAGTATGTCGATAAAGTGATTAAAAACACCATAGTATAGTCGAAAAGTAATAAAAACATAGATAGTATAAGTCAAAAAGGATAAAAAACGGCCATAGTATAGTATGTCGAAAAGTGATTAAAGCCATAGTATTTAGTATCGAAAAGTGATAAAAACGCCATAGTATAGTATGTTGAAAAGGATAAAACTACCATAGTATAGTATGTCAAAAAGACAGTATTTTATGTCCAAAGGGAAAGTACCTTTAGTATAGTTATTCAGGATGATTATAATGCTAGTATAGTATAGAATTAAAAAAGCATTAGTATAGTATGTCTAAAGTGAATAAAACTCATAGTATAGTATAACGAAAAGTGAATAAAACGCCATAGTATAGCTAATTGATAAACGCCATAGTATAGTATGTCGAAAAAAGTAATAAAAAACGCCATAGTATAGTAAGTCGAAAAAAGTGATTAAAACGCCATAGTATAGTATGTCGAAAAAAAGGATGAGAAAGCCATAGTATAGTATGTCGATAAAAGACATAGTATAGTATGTCGAAAAAAGTAATAAAAAACACCATAGTATAGTAAGTCAAAAAAAGTGATTAAAACGCCATAGTATAGTATGTCGATAAAAGACATAGTATAGTTTGTCGAAAAAGGTGATTATAATGCCCTAGTATAGTATGTTGAAAAAAGGGATAAAAACGCCATAGTATAGTATGTCGAAAAAGTGATTAAAATGCCATAGTATAGTATGTCAAAAAAAGTGATTAAAACGCCATAGTATATTATGTCGATAAAAGACATAGTATAGTACGAAAAAGTGATTTAAATCACCATAGTATAGTATGTCAAAAAGTGTAAAACGCCATAGTATAGTATGTCGATAAAAGAATATATAATGTCGGTGATTAAAATCCATAGTATAGTATGTCGATAAAAGACATAGTATAGTAAAAAGTGATTAAAACATAGTAGAGGAAAGTGATTAAAACGCCATAGTATAGTATGTCGATAAAAGTATTAGTATGTCGAAAAAGTGATTAAAACGCCATAGTATAGTATGTCGAAAAAAGTGATTAAAACGCCATAGTATAGTATGTCGAAAAAAGTGATTAAAACGCCATAGTATAGTATGTCAAAAAAAGTGATTAAAACGCCATAGTATATTATGTCGATAAAAGACATAGTATAGCATGTCGAAAAAAGTGATTAAAACGCCATAGTATAGTATGTCGAAAAAAGTGATTAAAACGCCATAGTATAGTATGTCGATAAAAGTCATAGTATAGTATGTCGAAAAAAGTGATTAAAATGCCATAGTATAGTATGTCGGAAAAGTAATTAAAACGCCATAGTATAGTATGTCGATAAACGTTATAGTATAGTATGTCGAAAAAAGTGATTAAAACGCCATAGTATAGTATGTCGATAAAAGTGATTAAAACGCCATAGTATAGTATGTCGATTAATGTCATAGTATAGTATGTCGAAAAAGTGATTAAAACGCCATAGTATAGTATGTCGATAAAAGTGATTAAAACACCATAGTATAGTATGTCGAAAAAAGTAATAAAAAACGCCATAGTATAGTATGTCGAAAAAAGGGATAAAAACGTCATAGTATAGTATGTCGAAAAAAGTGATTAAAACGCCATAGTATAGTATGTCGAAAAAAGTGATAAAAACGCCATAGTATAGTATGTTGAAAAAAGTGATAAATACGCCATAGTATAGTATGTCGATAAAAGACAGTATTTTATGTCGAAAAAAGGGGTTAAAACGCCTTAGTATAGTTTGTCGAAAAAGGTGATTATAATGCCCTAGTATAGTATGTTGAAAAAAGGGATAAAAACGCCATAGTATAGTATGTCGAAAAAAGTGATTAAAATGCCATAGTATAGTATGTCAATAAAAGACATAGTATAGTATGTCGAAAAAAGTGATTAAAATGCCATAGTATAGTATGTCGAAAAAAGTGATTAAAACGCCATAGTATAGTATGTCAAAAAAAGTGATTAAAACGCCATAGTATAGTATGTCGATAAAAGACATAGTATAGTATGTCGAAAAAAGTGATTAAAACGCCATAGTATAGTATGTCGAAAAAAGTGATTAAAACGCCATAGTATAGTATGTCGAAAAAAGTGATTAAAACGCCATAGTATATTATGTCGATAAAAGACATAGTATAGTATATCGAAAAAAGTGATTAAAACGCCATAGTATAGTATGTCGAAAAAAGTGATTAAAACGCCATAGTATAGTATGTCGGAAAAGTAATTAAAACGCCATAGTATAGTATGTCGATAAACGTTATAGTATAGTATGTCGAAAAAAGTGATTAAAACGCCATAGTATAGTATGTCGAAAAAGTGATTAAAACGCCATAGTATAGTATGTCGATTAATGTCATAGTATAGTATGTCGAAAAAAGTGATTAAAACGCCATAGTATAGTATGTCGATAAAAGTCATAGTATAGTATGTCGAAAAAAGTGATTAAAATGCCATAGTATAGTATGTCGGAAAAGTAATTAAAACGCCATAGTATAGTATGTCGATAAACGTTATAGTATAGTATGTCGAAAAAAGTGATTAAAACGCCATAGTATAGTATGTCGATAAAAGTGATTAAAACGCCATAGTATAGTATGTCGATTAATGTCATAGTATAGTATGTCGAAAAAAGGGATTAAAACGCCATAGTATAGTATGTCGATAAAAGTGATTAAAACGCCATAGTATAGTATGTCGAAAAAAGTAATAAAAAACGCCATAGTATAGTATGTCGAAAAAAGTGATAAAAACGCCATAGTATAGTATGTCGAAAAATGGGATAAAAACGTCATAGTATAGTATGTCGAAAAAAGTGATTAAAACGCCATAGTATAGTATGTCGAAAAAAGTGATAAAAACGCCATAGTATAGTATTTTGAAAAAAGTGATAAATACGCCATAGTATAGTATGTCGATAAAAGACAGTATTTTATGTCGAAAAAAGGGGTTAAAACGCCTTAGTATAGTATGTAGATAAACGTAATAGTCTAGTATGTCAAATAAAGTGATTAAAACGCCATAATATAGTCTGTCGATAAAAGTGATAAAAACGCCGTAGTATAGTATGTCGATAAACGTTATAGTATAGTATGTCGAAAAAAGTGATCAACAAGCTTTAGTATAGTATGTCAGAACCAGAAGTCCAAAAGCAGTAAAGAGGAGAGTATGTACAGTGTATATACAGAAGAAATGCTGAATCAACAATATGTGTAATTAACAGTAAGGCGTATGAATACACTAGATATTTACATAATGGCACAGTATTAACAGGGTTTATGATTGCTGTCATAGAACTACAGTGTTCAGCAAGGTTAAGGGGAGGAAGCTTTTCCTGTCATAAAAAAAAAGTCATAGTATAGTATTTCTAAAACATTGATAAAAAAAATCATAGTATAGTATGTCGAAAAAAGTGATATAGAAAGTCATAGTACAGTATGTCGACAAAAGTGTTATAGAAAGTCTACTATAGTATGTCGAAAAAAGTGATCAAATAGTCATAGTATAGTATGTCAAAAAATTTATAAAAAAAATCTTAGTATACTACAGTATGTCAAAAAAAGTAATGAAAAAGAAACAGAATACAAACAGAAACTTTATTTTTATTCAAATTACAGTATGACAAAGAAGATTTGATTATTAAATGTCTTGTCATTGCAGAGTACAGGTATGGAGTCAAGGAAATGCAGTTGAGCATCTAACCAGAAGTCCAAAAAGCAGTAAAGAGCAGAGTATGTACAGTGTATATACAGAAGAAAATGTTGAATTAACAATATGTGGAATTAACAGTAAGGCGTATGAATACACTAGATATTTACATTATGGCACAGTATTAACAGGGTTTATGATTGCTGTCATAGAACTACAGTGTTCAGCAAGGTTAAGGGGAGGAAGCTTTTCCTGAGCCTGCTGGTTCAGAAATGGAGAGTCCTGTAGCGCATGAGGAGGGAAATAGCAAAGTTATAACATATAACATAGTTTAGTTTGTTGAAAAAAGTTATAAAAAAAGTCATAGTATAGTATGTCGAAAGAAGTGATATAGAAAGTCATAGTATAGTATGTCCAAAAAAGTGATATAGAAAGTCATAGTATAGTATGTCCAAAAAATTGACAGAAAAGTCATAGTATAGTATGTCAAAAAAAGTAATAAAAAAAAGTGATAAAAAGTCATAGCATAGCAGGAAAAAAAGTAATAAAAAAGTGATAGTATAGTGTGTCAAAAAAAGTGGTAAAAAAGTCATGGTATAGAATGTCGAAAAAAGTGATTTTTTGGCTCATGTGGATGAAAGACAACAACTCCCAGAATGCACTTGCTTCGCTTCCCTAGAGGCCACTCCCAAGCCACGCCTACCGGTTAAAGAGGGCAGTGAAGTCAAGTCAAGAGTGTTTTATTGTCATTTCAACCATATACGTATTTAGTGAAATGAAACAGCGTTTCACCGTGGCTCAAGTGGTGTTACACATTTAAAATATATAAAAGACATTTAAATAAAAACATTTAATTCTATTATCCATGCGTCGTTATTTAAAAACGCAATTTTCAAATTTTGCCGCTGATGAATGTTAATAGCAAAGACTAAAGGGAAAAAACATGAGCATATTCATGTGTGGGACTTTGTTTGATTTAACATCACACTGCATTATTAGTTGTTTTAAATAAATGACTTTTTTGAAATATCAATTTATGGCAGGACTAACATATTAATTATTATAGTCAGAAGATGATCCTCATATCAATCACCATGGTTACAGCTTGTAGCCTTTGTAGCCTTTACTGAGAGACTACCTTTTCAAAATTAAGAAGGGACTAGTTTTAGGAAGCGTTTTTCAGGACATTAAAAGGATAAGCAAATTGTTGCCAAGTTCACAGAGTAAGATGTATATAACTTTGTATGGGCATGTGTACGTAACGTGTTTTGGCATTTTTGGCACACAGACACAAGTACTGCATTTTCTGCTGAAATAGAGACCTGTGTGCAGTGGTGCCATGCCAACAATCTCATTCAACCATTTCACAAACTGAGGACTTGGTCGTGACATGGGTCAGAGGGTATCAGAGGTCATAAATGATGAACCAATCAATGGGCTCTGCTCCTATAGGCACCTTGGTGTTCATATGGACAACACCTTTGGCTGGAAGGCTCGTGTTCAAAGTTTGTCTTATCATTTAGAGCAGACACTCACGGTGAATCAGAGGGTTTATGTTATACAAGGGCTGCATTACAGAGCATATTAATATGACAGAAAGCATGGCGATATCTAAATACATCTCATTTAAAGCTTGCTTGTCAGATGACTGTCGTGAAGGTTGTGGAGAGGAATAGAAACCAGCTCTTATCCTCTGGCAGAAAATATAGCGTACCCCAATGTAAAGTAAACATTTCTAAACTATAATTTAAATAATGTTGCTTGAGGCTGCAGGGGTTGTGCAATAGCGTGTGTAGGTTGCTCTTGTCACTGTTTTTGAAAGATGTGCAATAGATTGTGGCTGTGTGGCTCCATATCACTTTGTTTATGTTATTTTTTATTGTAAGTATATGTCAGCTGTATGATAAAACAATATGTCAAGTGTTATGTGTGAGGCATTTGAACTCAAGGCAAATACTCCTCTGGGGACAATCAAGGAGGCTATCGCCTGCAAAGTGGTCTCCATGATATGTAAAAACGTGTTGCTCTCAAAGTACATACACAGAAATAGACATATAGCTAAAAACAAGGACAACAAAGCTGAACAAGGTAAACATTAACATTTGACTACAACGCACGGATATAAGTATGCATATACATTTGCAGACACTCCGCCCTTAGGCTCCGCTCCCTCTGCACCACTACAGTCCAGTGCAACGCCCGCATTACTGCTGACACTGAACCGTGATCAATCTCCATCTTACTTTCACTTGTAAACAAGACGCCAAGATACTTCTTCACTTGGGGCCAGTAACTCACACTCCACCGTTTTCCAGCACAGTACCGTGACCACAGACATGGGTGCTGACTCATCCCAACCTCTTAACATTCTGCTTCAGCCAATAACCCTTTTAGAATTTAGGGTTAATTATATAAGGTGTGAACGCTGTGTCACTCTAATCCTGGACAACTGGCTGACTAACTCTGACTTCCGTGGTTTATTAGATCAGGGCCAATTAGAACGCCAGGCTAGGTATTAAGCCGCCATTGTTTCCTCGTGGCCCGAGGCAACAGTAGGGCTAATGTTAGAGAGGCAAGCTTCTGCCTGCAGTGTGACAGCTTAAATGCACAAGTATTTCTCTTTTTGAATGTCATTGCCATACTGTGTACTTAAAACACATAGACGTTGTTACTCCATTGATGCAGTTTTAAGCTATTTACTTTAAAACCCTCATCAGGAGCAGGATCATCTAGAGACATTTAGGAAGTCCACCCCTATCTCCCCGTTGTAAAAAAAAAATCACTGGGCACTGCTGATTTTTCGGGGGTATTAACCGTATTACCAAATTGCCCAAATTAACACCAATGCTGTCAACACAACTCCAAATTATGCAGTGAAGTTATACTGCCACCTGAGCGTCGCCCCAGCGTTCTTACAGTGATGATAACCGCATCACTGCAATGCCACAGTGACGTGACACTCATCCTAACCACCATCAACACATTTTTTTCATTTATTAGATAAGATTTTTTGAACACAATAATCATTGTTTAGTTATCATCATTGACTGTCTTCTATTCTATATTCAAGGGATTCTGGAGAAAAAAAACCTAAGTTGCTCGTCACTTCAGCTTTACACAAAGGGCATGGAGAGTCCATTACATATACTGTACGTAAGATTCCTTTTGTGTCAGGTAATTGTGAATTATTTCTAGGCTTGAATACTTGTGATATTTTCAAATAATGTTCTATTGAATAATACACAGTAGTGTTTTACCGTTGCACTTTGCACTGCATAAATTAGCCTAGCAGCTAGCGGAGTTTCCCTCTGCTCCTAACTTAATCCTGACAAAACACCGCAGTTGAATTATAGCCCGCATTCATGTTTTTGGAGCCTAACAAAGCAGCTTATATTGGTAGAGAGAACAAGAAGTTAAGGGACTGCCCTCTCTGCTCAGCTGCTAGCCTGCTTAGCTGCGGAGCCTCTGCTATGCCCTGTCCTCGGCAAACCTTTATTTCTTTAATCTTTATTGACAATAGAGCTTTCTGAACTGTCTATGAAATAGATCAAGGCGAGGAGAGAAAGCAGCGCGACCGTAGATGACAGCAAACGCAGTATTGACTCTCACTTATTTGCTCATTATAATCAAATATACATTCCCACTGATGACATGACTGACTGGCCTATAGGTAAGGTAGTCACTAAGGCAGCCATCCACAGATCCAGTTCATCCCGAGGATTCACTGTGCCACATGTATGTTTAACATTAAAACAGGATTTATAAAACCATGGCAACAATTATTATTTTAATAGCTTAGTATTCTATGCAAAAAGAGATGTATAAAGGCTTTAGGTCGCCCTACACGTTATTGTAAGTCCAGTTTATTATGCAACTTCATTTTATACAATATATGTAATAGGGGTTCCTGCTCCGTCTGTCTTTCAGTTTAGGGGTCCTTGGCTTAAATAACGTTGAAGACCCCTGCTTTACGGTATTTAAAGAAAAATCATAAAGTAAACAGTTGAAGTTAGACATTTTTGCGGAGGCGGAGTAGAATATAATAATAGGGGGTTGCAGTTAAAGTGGCTATGAGGAACTTTCAGTTTGTGTTGATTCTAGCGGCCCCTTTGGACAAAAGCGGTTGTGTGTTTTGACCACACCTGCTGTTGTAAAGATCTTTTCTTTACGGTGCTGTATTATCCATGAATTAATGAGTTAGAGTTACCGGGAGGTCATATAGTTGCAATGAATGTTATGCTCAGACACAAAATCATTCATTTACAATAAGAGAATAAGTTACAGATGCATCGTTACAGTTCAAGTGTTGTTGGATGTATGGTGAGCTAAACTGGGTGTCACTGTGTCACGAGCCAAAGTATTAAGGGTTTGTAGCAGCAACTAACGTAATAATATTAATAACTTTGATTTATATAGCGCATTTCATGAAACCCAAGGAGGCTTTACACAAGTAAAGTGGGACGAAAAGATAATAGTAGGATAGTACACAGATAGGTCTGGCAATGCAAGACTACAGAAGCTCATCGATGAGGAGAAAAAGAGCTCTTACATGATCCGTACTACAAGACCGTCCTTACCTTCAACCCTGACCCAGATGCCAAAAATATGTTGTTTCCCTGCAGTGTTTATTCTGGGGCAGGAAGTCACCCTCGTCACCCTATGATTAGACCACATTATCTTGCTCCACTGCAGCAATATACTGTAATGGCTGTGTGTAATCACAGTGTTTATATGTGTGAGTGTGTGTGCTTCTGTACATATTTCAGTCCCCTGCAGTCAGACACGGTGAATCAGGCAACATGTCAGTGTGGATCACTTACAAACGGTTTAAAGAAACACTGTGGAACTTTTGATGTTATTGCAATTTGACGCCCCTACATTTTCAGAGTGTAATTCATTTAATTCATCCATCCATCCATCCATCGTCAACCACTTATCCCGCGCACAGGGTCGTGGGGGGGCTGGAGCCAAACCCAGCATACGTCGGGCGAAAGGCGGGGTACACCCCGGACAGGTCGCCAGTCCATCGCGGGGTCATTTAATTCACTTAAATTCAATTAAATTCAATTGTATTTATAGTATCAAATCATGACAGGTGTTATCTCAAGATACTTTACAGATAGAGTAGGTCTAGACCACACTCTAGACCACACTATAATTTAGAAAGACCCAACAATTCCAGTAATTCCCCCAAGAGCGAGCATTTAGTACGACAGTGGTGAGCAGAGGTGGGTAGTAACGAGTTACATTTACTCCGTTACATTTACTTGAGTAAGTTTTTGAAAAAAATATACTCCCAGGAGTACTTTTTACTTTTACTTGAGTAGATTTGTGAAGAAGAAACTGTACTCTTACTCTGCTACATTGGGCTACAATGAGCTCGTTACTTTTCTTTTTACCTCTTTGGTATTCTACGCGTCATTGTTTTTATCCCCCCCCTCCCCCCCTGCGTACGCCTCATTTTAATGTTTTATTTTGACATCAGTCAGGCACAACATCTGACCATAATTACACTTGTGCTTTCCATAATTTGCCGTTGCTTTAGTCTATTATTTCAGTTGCAACCCTGGCAGTGGAAGCGATCGTGAGAGCAAATAAAAAATATAAAAAACATAATTCAAACCGCTGTGCGCATTGGTGACAAACGGCTCAAGAAGCCAACAAATGGCCGATATGTAATTCCCTCCCATTAAAATCTATATATTTCATAAATATACCCATCAGGGAATGTTAACGGGTTGTCGGTCTCTAAATGTTTTTTGTATGAGCGCACCCCTCTCTCTCTCTCTCTTTCTCTCTCTCTCTCTGCGCACCGAGCTCCGCCTGATCTTCTAAGAGCGGTGACGCCGTTATCAATCGAGTATTGATTGGTCAGTAGGCGGTTGATCTCTGATCTCCAACATAACCTGCTCCCGACCAGGTTAGGCGTCCAGCATGAGTTACCACGGCGATTGAACCCGGTAACAAGTGATTCACCTTCGTGATACAGAAAACCAAATCTTGCTTCATAGTACAGGCCTCTGGCCTCATAATGAAAGCATGGTTACCTTAGTAAAAGTGCCAAACAGCAGCTCCATTACCTTGTTCTAGTTCTGCCTGCAGAGCCTGATAAAAAAAAGTTACTTACAAAGTTACTTGTGCTTATTTATTTTTTATGTATTATTATTTTATTGATTTTATTTTTTAAGTATTTGAATTTACCTGGATTATTTGAATTTAAGCTATTTTGTAATTAATAATTCATTAATTAAAAATTATTTTATTGATTGGATGAACTAGGCTATAATTTGCCTAAAGATGATTATTTTGTATTTTTGTCTGTCTGATTGAATGTTTGTGTTAAAAATAAATCAGAAGTTACTCAACAGTTACTCAGTACTTGAGTAGTTTTTTTCACCAAGTACTTTTTTACCCTTACTCAAGTAATTATTTGGATGACTACTTTTTACTTTTACTTGAGTCATATTATTCTGAAGTAACCGTACTTTTACTTGAGAACAATTTTTGGCTGCTCTCCCCACCTCTGGTGGTGAGGAAAAACTCCCTTTTAGGCAGAAACCTCGAGTGGCGAGGAAAACTTCACTGGAATTGTTGGGTCTTTGTAAATTATAGTGTGGTCTAGACCTACTCTATCTGTAAAGTGTACTGAGATAACTCTTGTTATGATGTGATACTGTAAAAAAAATTGAATTGAATTTAATTAAAGTCATAGACTTATTAATGAAGTGAGAAGACGGCTGGAGCACTTGCTCTCTGTGTCAAATATCGCCGCAGATGGGATTACTCTGTTTGTAGTTGAAAGCCCCCATGCAATGTAGACACCCTACATACTGAACAGGTCCACAACACACAAACATGCACCACAACACTACTAACTGAGCACAGCCACTATTTGTCTACAGTGTACGCAGCCGCCTGAACAAACCTGCCTGCTTTAAAGGATCATTCTGGTCTCTTACAACTTGGGTCTTGTTTTTGTAGTTTTGGCTTTCAGTTCTATTTGTAAAATAAAATTGGTTCTTAACAAGTGGATTGCTGATCTAAGAACAACACCACTCCCACGCTATTGTGTATATATTTTTCTCTGTTACTGTATTCATAAGTTAGCATTATGTCACAGCATCATCTTGACTGCTGTTTGTTCATATTGGAAGGCAGCTGACGAATCATTATTGATATAACACCATATGGGTCATAGTGTAACAAAACATATCAAACACCACACATCTAAAGACAATCATCTCACATCTAACATTAAAGGTCCCATGACATGGTGCTCTTTGGATGCTTTTATATAGCCCTCAGTGGTCCCCTAAAAAAATATAAAATATCTCTTTTAAATATGGGTGGGTGTGGTCCCTAAAAAATTTTTTTTTCTTTTTTTTTTTTGTGTGGTCCTTGTCCCCTTTTTAAATATTTTTTTTTTTTTTCTTTTTAATGCCCCCTCAATCCTCTTATAATATTTTTTTTTTTTTTTTTTTTTTTTTCCTCTCTCTTCTCCTACTACTATTTTTTTTTTTTCTCTTTTTTCCTCCCCCCCCCCCTTTTCTTCTTTTTTTTTTTTTTATTTCTTTTTTTTTTTGCCCTTTTTTTTTTTTTTTTTTTTTTTTTTTTTTTTTTTTTTTTTTTTTCTTTTTTTTTTTTTTTTTTTTTTTTTTTTTTTTTTTTTTTTTTTTTTCCCTCCTTTTTTTTCCTCCTTTTTTTTTTTTTTGGTTTGCTTTTCCCCCCCCCCTACTGTATCTGAAGTCTCTTTTATATAGGCCCTCAGTGGTCCCCTAATACTGTATCTGAAGTCTCTTTTATATATGCCTTAGTGGTCCCCTAATACTGTATCTGAAGTCTCTTTTATATAGGCCCTCAGTGGTCCCCTAATACTGTATCTGAAGTCTCTTTTTATATAGACCTTAGTGGTCCCCTAATACTGTATCTGAAGTCTCTTTTATATAGAGCTTAGTGGTCCCCTAATAATGTATCTGAAGTCTCTTTTATATAGACCTTAGTGGTCCCCTAATACTGTATCTGAAGTCTCTTTCCCGAAATTCAGCCTTGGTGCAGAATTACAGCCACTAGAGCCAGTCCCACAATTAGGATGTGCCATTTCTGTGTCTGTAGCTTTAAATGCTATTGAGGAGGAGGGGGGGGGGGGGTTGGGGGCAAGGTGGAGGGTGGGGGTGTGGCCTTGACCAACTGCCACTTTGCTCGTTTGAAAGCCATGATGTCTCTCTCTCATGGGTGGGCCAAATTCTCTGGGCGGGCAAAGCAGAGAAAGGGGAGGTAACCTTGCTCCTTATGACCTCATAAGGAGAAGATTCCAGATCGGCCCATCTGAGCTTTCATTTTCTCAAAGGCAGAGCAGGATACCCAGGGCTCGGTTTACACCTATCACCATTTCTAGCCACTGGGGGACTATAGGCAGGGTGGGGGAACGCATATCAATGTTAAAAAACCTCACAAAGTGAAATTTTCATGCCATGGGACCTTTAAAGATAAGTCATAATATGTAAAGACAGGGGATCTTGCAGGGTCACACATTGCAAGACTACAACTAGATTCTTTTGAAAAATGTAACCAAGCTAGCTAGCTACCTCTAGCGTTAGCTGCGTACTTGAGATCATACTTTAGTGCTGTGCGTATGTCAGACATACAAAGTGGGGATCAGTGTTCGAATTACGTGGGAGCCAGAGGGAGCCGAGCTCCCATAGAGTGAGGACTGGCTCCCATGAAAGCACCAAAGTCAAAGATCTGAGGGGGTCTCTCATATCTGAAGGTGTCTGACATATGTGGCATTGTAATTTAATCTTAATCAACGCTCATTATCCATCCCTGTGTAATCTCTTACCATTAAAGACGTTAAATTAAAATATAGGCTACTCGGACGTAGACCTGAGCCTACCCTAAGCTCATGAACGCAGCATGACTGCACTTCACCACCACACCAAATGTGGCGGTGCTGCGGTGCAAATTCAACTCATGTTTAGTAGGCTACACGTTAACTCAAAGATTCGCAGAAAAAATATAAACGTTGGAGGCCATTAATCAGCGCGCAAAGTCCTTGAAATCCATTCTGCAGTAGGCCTGAGCATCATTAGCCATGGCAAAAAGAGCAGTTTAATTAATTTTGGTTTTACTAAGAAATTGTGTAGCGATGACGTTAATAGCACGACTAATTCACCTGTTGCAAGCCCTGTTAGCACACCTCCCACCGGGGTGACAACGCAAGAAGAAGCTGAAGAAATAATGTCCTCTCTGGCTGAAGATGATCCTAACCCCTCTTGCTCCTCTCTCCCGTTAAATTGGAACAGCCAGCAGTGGAGAAACTGAAAGAGCCGATATACATGGCTGTTTGTTAAGGATAGAAGCTTGGGGTGCGTTGCTAAGGTCTAATTGAACAGAGGAATTATGGTATTCTTCGGTAGCCTGAGTAACTTTAACCTTTTTCAAATGAAATCTCAAAAACAGCCTGATGCTTTGTTTCTAGACTATTTGTGGGTGGCTGTTTGCAGTTTGACCTATCAATTCCTGTCGATAAAGTATAATAGGGTAAATCCTGTATAGTGCATACACTTGTAGCTGTTATGTATCTTTGTAAGTCATTGTAAGTCGCGAAGCATCCACGGTGGAAAAAAAGTGGGCCCCCGGGGCCAAGGTATAGTTCAAACACTGGTGGGGATCCAGTGGTGTAGATGATCAAGATGAACTGTTGGCTTAAAGCTGTCTGTCTGTGTTTCTTGACACCTGAGACTTTGCTGATTTCACCATGTTCCTAAATGTGTTGAGTATGTTATCATTACTAATAGAAATGATGGCCAAAACAAACAAAAAAACACTTTCAAGTTGTATCAAAATGATCCTTTAACTTCCCTGTGCTCTATATGTGCTGAATAAAGCTGAGTGATTTAGCAGATCAAATATTTGGGGACCGTACTGTGAATTTCAGTCCAAACTATGAGAAAATGTCTCATTTCCATGTGTGTAAAGTGAGCCAGCAGCCCGTGCTCAGACTATTAATGTCTGGCAATTCCTGGAAACTTGGAAATATATGTGGAATTTTGAAAATGGCAGACACATATTCCTTTCTCCGTCACAGGCACCAAATATTCTGAATACATCTGTTCAAAGGTTTGTTCAGGATCAGTTGATTTTATGAGTCTTTACAATCACTTCCTAGACATCCCTTTTTAAATAACTTTGGCGTGTGTTGGTTGCTGAAAAAAAGCTCACGTGCCTATCATATCGGCCTACTTCCTGGACACTGGCCCCCTAAAGGAGATCTCCACAGATTATACGCATCCGTCTGGGTTTTGTGTCATCTCCTCCTCGTGCCAGTACAGGAAGAGGAAACTGAAATCAGCATGAATGCATACACACTTCCTTAAACAATGTCCATCCTGGTTTAAATTCTTGCTTTGTGTGTTGCATTGTTTGTTTTGGAAAAAAGGGCTAAAAAAAGATTGTTTTCTTTTTTTTCTATGATTCATTTTGTTTTCTTTCTGTGTGCATATTTACGTGTGTGTGTGTGTGTGACTAAATTGTAATGTGTTTGCTTGTTTTGTGCTTTCCTTTTCCCATGATCCACCCCTCTGACCACAACTCCTCTCCATGCTGTCTACAACAACAGCACTAATAACTGCTATTTGCCGTAGTAGAAGAAGTACACATTTGACTTGTGGTGGAGACACAGTCACATTCCTCTGGATGACAATGACAAAGTCACACTGTTAGAGCATCACCCAGAGGGTGCTTTCAGGGTAGTTCAGTAACTTGTGGAATCAGTTGCGGTGGGAAACATAACCTGCAGTGAAAACAGATTGGAAAATACATCTGGGGCCATAGAAATACAATTCTATTTCTATATCTGGGGCCCTTAGTACAGAAACTTAACTTGCAGATCTTAACTGCTTGGTAGACTCTCTGACCAGTCTGCTATTGCTAGAACCACTATAGAAACACATGTGTATATGACATGCCATGACATATTCGTCAAACTTCTAATAACAATATGAACAGCAGTCTTCATAAACGCAATATAACAGCAACAATGACACGTAATTAATTATAAAAAATAATGGTCACAATGTTAAAATAATAACAGCACTTAACTGACAGCAAAATGTACCTGTTGTTTAATAATAAGGTAGAAACCACTGCTGAGTGAACAGAAAAAGCTCCTAGGATTAATAAATCCTGGCTGTTAGCCTGGTCGGGACCTGGCTAGCTGCACAGAATACATCTCCATGGTAATTTAGGTGCCTCTGCTTTGGTGAAACCGAGTCAAGGCTAAATTGAGCCAGGATAACTGAGAAATCCCGGCTTAATCCACTATCTAGGTTTTGTGAAAGAGCGGGTAAAAATCGCGTCAGAGCGATAAAATCGCCTGGTGCTCCGCATAACAGACTTAAAGCCGTGGCTTATCAGAGGCAGGACGAACTGTCTTGAAGATATGAAAACTATGAATAAGAATAGTGGTTGTAATTATACTAATAAAAATAAAAATAAAACGTATTGATCTTTTTTATTTTTTTAGGAGGGCGGCGCCCTATTGCCCTCTATTGGCCAGCCGCCCCTGGGTTGTCATCTCGGATAAGCAATAAAAGAAAATCCACGGAGTGGCAAATGGTGACCAGGGCGGTGAATGCACCGAACCATGGCAGAGAAAAAAGCTCTGATGTCAAAGTGCAAACAAAGAGAAACAAAAAAAAAAAGCAGAGCCTGGTGAAGGAAAGAAACGTATTGACACTCTAAACACATACTTCTTAGAGGAGTAAATATACACATATTGTATATATGAATAACAATTGATGTATTTATAGAAATTGAAGCGGGTGTGTCTACAGAAAGTATTGGCATGGAACTGCGCATATGTATAACATTATATTTATTTATCTATTTTTAACTTTGATGTCTTCTTTTCTTTCCTTTAAATGAATTACTTTATTTTATTTATTACAGACAAATTGATTGATGAATTAGATAATAAGGTTCACTTACTTTATTCTTATGTACATGAACAATGTGTCTGTGTGCATATGTAGGTATGCATATGAGTATGTATATGTCTGTATGTATACACACGGACATGGAGAAAATCATTAGAGACAGAGAGAAAAAAAAAAACAGAGGAAAATGAAGAGGTTTATAAATAGACAGAGCTCATGGCATTTTGCTAACGTCATTCCAATGAGGCCATTTGAATGAATGGCAGACCTGTGTTCCTGTCTGTGAGCCATTTTCATATCATGAATAGACTCACTGAAGGACAGAAAATGAAGAGATGTGCTGGAGGTAAATGTGAGAGAGAATATGGGGAGAGACACTTAAGACGATGGAGCGCAGAAAAAAGAAACTTTTTCTTTTTTTAAATTTCTTTTATCGTTGTCAAGGAACAGGTCAGCTGCCTCTTTCAATTCCTTTATCGGTTAAACTTACACGCCTTCATCCGTCTCCCCATCTAAACCCGCTCATTTACCCAGGAATGGCAATGAAGGATGGCGAGCCAGAGATGAATGCAAAGTGATGTAGGGAAGAAAATGGATGAAAGGACACGGAGGGAGAAAATAAAGTGACACAGAGGCAGACAGAGAAAAAGACAAGTCATGGGCCAACGAGCACAAACTCAAACTGGATGGATTCTAAGTGATAGGGAGGATGAATGGCTGTGATACAACATGCTCACACACACACACACACACACACACACACAGAGTAATGTGCCTGAGGTCTAACAGGGTTAGACTTATATAACTGGCTAAAACCAATATGTCATTGTGTGTGCTCTGAACAAAAATGATTGCTGATTCAGATATCACCTTAAAGCAAAATTGGTAATTAGCTTTACTGCAGCAGATCACTGAAGATCCTCACATAACTGTGGAGGATTTATTTGCTTATCAGTTTCATCTGGCAGTTTTGGAACGTATTACAACCAGCAACAAGCTAGACAATCCAATAATATGCACAAGACAAGAGGTTTTAAGTTAGAACGCTAAAGTTGCTGATTTTCAACCCCTTCTAAAGCGAGTCATCCAGTGGAGATTTACAGGCTGGTAAATGGCGACCTCCAGGGTACTGGCGCCGATCATCTGCACGTACGGCAGTATAGAACATCCGCAAACTTTCCTTTAAGTTACCAGCTAACGCTAGCGCTAGCTAGCTAGCTTGGTTGGCAGAAAGCTGAACAATGCGGTTTCTGTCCTGGTCGTGGAACAATGGACCAGCTCTTCACTCTCCTCACAATCCTGGCGGGAGCCTGGGAGTATATGCCCATCCGGTCTACACGTGTTCTTGTGGATCTGGAGAAGGCCTATGATTGTTTCCCCCCCTGGGAGATACTGTGGGAGGTGCTGTGGGAGTATGGGGTGAGGGAGTCCCTTCTCAGGGATATCCCATTCCTGTATGTCGTTCCAGGTGAGGGTCGGCCTCCACCGGGGCTGCGCTCTGTCACCAATCCTGTTCGTGATATTCATGGACGGGATACCGAGGCGCAGTCGTGGTTGGGGAGGGGTCGCGGTTCCTCCAGAATTCCGCGATGTCGTGATCGCAACAATTCACGCGAATTCAACCAATCTCTGTGAATTCAGTGCGACTCGCAATTTTGTCCAGTCGCTGCAGCTTTACCGCAAATTTGACCAATCTCAGCAGTCCCACTCGCCAGACCTTTGCGTCAGTATGTGACGCTGAGAGCCGCTGACCAAATTCATTTCCTTGTTTCTGATATGAGGACGAGACGTGTGTGACTTGAACATCTCACATTTACCGTAGAGCAAGAGTCCTGTCAACCTGTACAAAAACGCTGTAACTATTTTTCACTCTAAAGTCGTTGACACACACACACACAAGTCTGTATTACTATCTTTGTGGGGACATATCATTGACATAATGCATTCCCTAGCCCCTTACCCTAACCTTAACCATCCCAACTGAATGCCTAACCTTAACCCTTACCTTCACCCTAACCATAACCTAATTCTAACCCTAGTCCTAAAACCAAGTCTTAACCCTCAAACAGCCCTTTAAACTCGTGGGGACCAGCATTTTGGTCCCCACGAGGCTGTGCAGACCCCACAAGTATACTGTAGTCCCCGGTTTTTGGACCCCACGAATATAGTAAAACAGGAACACACATACACACACAGAGTTATTCACACATGCACACATACGGTGGATGCTGGAAAAACCGGAGACGAGTCAGTAATTACACAATTACCTAAATTGAGGACAACTACGGTTGTTATTGTAAGTGTAAGTTAAAGGCCAATATACTTTATCAAACTGAATGTGTGTCCCAGGCCACGAAGGAAAATTAAAGGGGCGCTATGCAGTTTTGGCCATCTCGCTTTTTGCTTGCAGGTTTCTCTATAGAGCTTCCCCTACAGCTTCGGAATAGATATTTGGCAGCTCCTATGTTTAGTCGTGTCTGACTCCTTGCCCGGTCAGTCTGCCGTTTCCTCTTTCTCCGTTCCTCCGAAAATGCTTTCCTAGCTTTCTGCTTCTTTTTTAGCCGGCTCAGCCATGACGATAGTGTGAAAAACTCCATCGCTACCTTGTTAGACACTTCCTGAATGGGCGTATGTGTGCAGTGCCGTGAAGCAATTTGTTACATCACGAGACCTGATATCGCGCGATACTTCCAGACGCTGAGGCCGACTGCTCGCCGGCTGAATGTTGCAACGGTGGTTTTTCCGCTCACAGGCGCTAGGGGGGGGGAAGCGAGATGACCACCATTCAAACCCAAAAAAGTAATTTAACCATTCCAATGACTCCGAAGCAGTTCAGTTAAGGTAAATTAAGCTAAAAAAAAACTGCATAGTTTCCCTTTAACTTTGTACCATGTAAAAATCAAATAGCCACTGACATATGTTCAAATTTGATTCATTCAATAAATTATTATTTTGTGTCATAAATCCACCAGCCATTTCATATTAAACCTGCATTTGCAGCATTCTGAGCCTTTTTGGTAAGGTTACTTGGAACACCCAGAGTAGTTTAAGTTCCCTGACACAAGTGTCCTTTTATTTTTAAAGAATTATTCAAGTAAGTAAAAAAGGCCGCGAAATCCTGGAGGTCTGACTCTGACTACTAGAAAGAGCAATCGGTTAATAAGTCCAATTAAGAGTGAAGATGTTTACCCATTTTGCATCCTCGGCGTTGCTGAAGAAAAGATTGCCCATTTACACTTTCTCATAATGATGCCGGTGTATACAGTTTGATAAGGACAGGATCAGTAAGAACATCCCCTCAGTCTGGAGGACAAGATCATATTTCTCATTCTCTGTGGCACAATGGAGAGAAGAAAAGTAGGTCAGGGCGTTATGGGGGATTTACTAGTGTGTGTGTGTGTGTGTGTGTGTGTGTGTGTGTGTGTGTGTGTGTGTGTGTGTGTGTGTGTGTGTGTGCCCTTCATCATCATATCACCATATGTATATAGACTAAATGTTGGCACAAGGTTAAGAAAAATAAAGAAAGTCAGCTAAATACATAGTGCTTTGATGGTCATCATTTAGAGGGATTGTTGGTTAGTTAGTGGTAAGTCACTGTGCAACTCTACTGTGCATCACAAAGACTCAAAAAGTCTAAGGACCTGGTTAAATTGAGGACCTGGTCAAATTGAGGTTAGAAGAGAATAGTTTTATCTAAATATTATGCATCATCATATATGCTTCAGTAGATGACTCATAAAGGAAAATTCTGGTATTTTGACTTGACATCTCACACAACCTCAGTAAACCAGCTTGTGCAGATGAACAGGCAGCTGTTTGGTTAGCCAGCAAGTTTTCAACGAAGTACACGTCTACGCAGTTAGCTACTCCAGGGGGCTAATGACTGTGTTTACTCAGACACAAGCATTTGAAATCATCTGTGCAAGTTCATTTGGAAAATTTGAGCTACTGCCCTGATATGTTGTTTTGCAGGATTCCACATTTCCCAAACCTCTAGATGGCATGGCGACTGAGAACATAGCATGACATATTACTCAGAATGGCCACAATTATGAGAATAAGACCCACAACTTCCCTGTAAATGTGCCACGTTTGAATGACATTCTCAGAAAATATTGTGTTATGACTTTATTCTTGCATATCTAATCTCAAAACAGTGTATGTTAACTTAACTACTTACACACCTGCATCTCAAAGACATATTTAAAGTGACTCACTTTTATCTAAATGTGCAGTTGATGGTGGAGCACTTAATGTAGGGACATACATAACATCTCTCTCCCTCTTCCACAAACACGCACACACACACACACACGCACACACACGCACACACACACACACGCACACGCACAGAACAGAACACACAGTGCCCCAGTGAACTCAGTGATGCGTGCCAAGGACACAGCATGGACCAGCTTTCTGTCAAAGGAGGGCTATATCGCTCCCTGTTGGGACAAGAGGAAACAGCTTCTGTTTCTCTGCTCCAGGGGGTGAGAGTGAAGGAGAAATAAGGAATGAAAAGGTGAGGAGGGTAAATGCCTTCTTAGAATTAGAACGACTACAACTAGACATGTTTAAGATGTTGCTGATTTTGTCTTATTGTATAATTCATGATTTTCTGATCTTGGTTGTAAAGTTAAATGCACTAGGTCAGTGCCCTTTCAAAAGAGAACGGGCCGATTGCTTGGCCTCCTGTACCTGTACCACACCAGCTAGCTGCTCGGCTCCAGCCTGCACACCAGCTAGCTCGGAATGGAGACCAAAACTCCCCACACCGGGGGATATGGGGGCTCTGAGGCACCTGTCGCTGTGGGAATAGCATCTCGAGCAAGGCTCTACACCAGGTCTGCGCGAGTTGCTTGGGACTGGCTCGTGTCGACACGTGTGCGGTGTTTACCCTTAAGAGTCTCAGCAGACGGCTAGCACGCCAAGCTAGCCTGTCTAGATACAACCATCAGGGCTACCTATCTCTGTGTTCGCAACCACAAGGAAGAGGTCCTTGAACTGGACTGCGGGGGGGGGGGGAGACGAAGATGATGACGAGTCCTCAGGTATCCTCATATCAGACGATAAAGAAGACAACAATGTTTTCTTCACTCCTGGGGCTGCGAAGCCCGGCTCCATTGCCGCTCTTTGGGATGAAGATGAGAGGAGCACGCCAGCTTCTCCTCTCCCCACTGACCTGCTGGACGTGTGCCAATGGGCAGCGGAAAAGCTGAATTAACCCTGGCCTGCTGTGGTAAAGGAGAACGCCAGGTCCTGTTATGAAGGCAAAAGGTTGCCCCTGGCTAAGAGCGCGTCGAAGCAGCTTCTCCCCATCTTCTCCCCATCTTCCCTGAGCTGCTAACCCCCCGTATAGTGGCCAGCGCCTCATCCCTCGACCGTATGTCCCACGCTGTTGACACTCGAGGGTGAAGATGTGCCGTTACCACTGGCTCACATGCAGGCCCTCCATCTCCACACAGTCGAGGACATCTAAGTTGGACCAGTTTCGGTCAGCCCTGAGCGGGAAGGCTTATAAGGTGACAGCGCTTTGGGCCACAGCAATCAACGTCTGGGTATGGGGGCCCACGGGACCCAGCTCCACTAGAGGAAATTCAGATAATTTGTGCCTCAGTGTCCAGCACTGTCACAGTCCAGGCCACAGGGAAGGCATTGGGAACCATGTAGGGCTGAAACGATTCCTTGAATAACTCGAATAATTTGAATAATTCGATTACAAAAAATCCTCGAAGCAAAATTCTTTGCCTTGAAGCTTCGTTAAATCAGTGTAATTAAGGTTGTCCGGCTCACTGTGTTTCCGCACGGAGGATTATTACTAGCGCAATACGAGCACACAACAGGTTGACGTTTCTGTGGACACAAGACTGACGGCCCAGATTACAATTGCAGACATTAAGGAAGACAAAAATAGTGAGGGGGGCTAAGAGAAGAGACAGGCGAGAGAAAACAACAGAAAGTTTGGGATCATTTTAAGCTGCAAACATGCTGCTACATCACCTCTGTAGAAAACATACAGTGTGCTCATCCATTCCACGGAGCTAACCCGACACAAGGTAGCTAACCCGACACAAGGTAGCTAACGTCTGCTGCTCTCGTCCACCGCGCTGTTTACACAACTAGCCTACAGCATGCTACTCTGCTAATAGCGATGTTTTACACAACTAGCCTACAGCATGCTACTCTGCTAATAGCGATGTTTTACACAACTAGCCTACAGCATGCTACTCTGCTAATAGCGATGTTTTACACAACTAGCCTACAGCATGCTACTCTGCTAATAGCAATGTTTTACCAACAAGCTAAAATGAAAGCTGTCGCTTTATAGTCTAACTGTTTATTAGTTTGCTACTAATCTTTGGAAACTTAGCTGCTGGAGACAAACCGGCTCCTCCCCCCAGCATGGCTACTTAATATGCACGTGAATGACGTCATCATGCCGGTGATTTCTGCATTCTTTATTCTTTCTCCTCACTGTGTATTAGCCTTCTGAAAATGTGTCCCCCAGAACAGTGTAGTTGAATAGCCCTGCTGTAAGCTTCGTACAGTCACATTTACCCTCTGGTCAGTGAACAGCTCTTTTGCATATCCAGTTCAAAGAGCCAGAGGCAAGAAGAGGAAGGGGGCGAAAAAGATTAACATTTGGGCCACCAAAAATGTACTTTTTTTTTAAGGGTCTTGGAATTTGGCAATACATTTTTTTAGCTTTTTCTAAAAAAGGAAACCTGTCTTTTGTATATCCTGTCTTTTGTATATCCTTTTTTTTAGTAAACAGCAATAATACATATTTACTACTGCTGTTTACTAAGTATTTCTTACTAAGTATTTCTTATCCAATTACTCGATTAATCAATAAGAATAATCGGTAGAATACTCAATTACTAAAATAATCGATAGCTGCAGCCCTAGAACCATAGCTCTTTGGGAACGGGCACGGTGGCTCAACCTCGCCAACCTGTCGGACCCGTCATTCCTGAGGGTATCTTTGGCTGTGACGCAAAATGTTTCTAAACTAAAAAAAGGCATGTTTTGGCCTGTGTGCGTTTGTAGTGCTTACTACTTACCCAATTATTTTAAGTATATATTGTGTACAATGTACAATAAAGCGTGGTTTCGTTTCTTCCAGGCCTTGGCTAGAGAAAAAAACTACTATGCATTTGACTCAACTGAACTGAATTTTAATTGGTGCCACTTCATTCACTTACTTCAAGACACTGGCCAGTATTCCACCTCAGTCTTACATTAGATTGGATCACGTGCTATTTTCGTTTATCGGTGTTTTTTGCCCCCAACGGTGCCTTCCAGGCAGCGCTGGACCGTTGGGAGGCACTGGTTATGGTTAGGGTTAGGGTTAAGGTTAATGTTAGGGTTAGGTGCCTTGAAGGCAGCGGTTGCAGCGCTGCCTGGAAGGAGCAGTTGGGGGCAAAAAACACCATCGAGCGCTATTTTCAGGCAAAACATTTTAACAAAGATGGATACAAAAAAATATTAAATTCATTTGACAAATGAATGTCCAATGATCCAACAAGAATGTATTGTCTTGTGATTCCTGCAGCAGATTCTTCTCTCACATCCTGGAGGTGAAGTCCACTCTCCGGACCAGAGACCTGTTCACCTCAGATACAGAACGACAACCTACACACACACACACACACACACACACACACACACACACACACACACACACACACACACACACACACACACACACACACACACACACACACACACACACACACACACACACACACAGAATGGAGAAAAAGAGTTGATAGGTGGGTGTTTCAACAGGGTAGATGCCATGTGTGTGTGTGTGTGTGTGTGTGTGTTGTGTTACCTGACAGGGCCATAGCCAGATGCAGCTCCTCTTTTAGAAGTTCCAGAATCTCTGTGACTCCCTGTTCCCCCTGGAAAAAAACACACACACACACACACACACACACACACACACACACACACACACCATTTTTGCTTAGCTGTGTGTCACATAAGAGAATGTAGTTTTTCAAATTACATTTAGATAGTCTGAGGTTTTTAATATAAACCGTCTTTGTTTTGTTATATGCTAAATGACTATAAGGTCCAAAATAATGGCATTACAGTGATTGGGGTTGGGACTCTCAGCCCCCCACCTGATTAGGGCTCACCTGACAGGCGAGACCCCACAGCACTGGTCGGCCGATGAAGACAGCCTTTGCTCCCAGAGCTAAGGCCTTAAGGACGTCCGTCCCTCGCCGCACTCCTCCGTCCATGAAGACATCACAGCGACCCTGCACTGCCCTCACTACCTCCTCCAACACATCTATCTACACACACAAACACACACACTTACTGTACTTCATATTGATATTGAGGTGTCTTTATGTTACTGTCAACAAATCCCATGGAAAAAAACAAAAACACTGACACGAGTAGGGTCTGTCGTTGATTTTTGTTTTTTGTCCAATTTGACTACCACTGCCATTTTTAAAAATCTGGGTCGACAAAATAAAAATATTGCAGTCGCTTTTGATCGTAGCTGGGCTACCTAGCTAGGGGAGACCGTGATAAACCCTATTTCTACAAACAGTGGCGTATCCCTTTAAATATGTCAAAATTCTTCTTTAATTTTGTTGACATATTAGAGTCAAAGGTTTTTACGGAGGGGAGGGGACCTATTTTGAGAAAATGGACTTTAAAGATATGGATTATAAAATATCCTACATTTTGCAAGACATTACAGTTGATAGGGTAAAAAAGAAATAATAATATGTATCAACATGAAACTTCCCCAGTTATTTACTTACATTAAGACATATTTTTGTATTACAAATGTTATGTTTAAATATGCAAATGAGGCATTATCTAATGCTAATTTGGTGAATGTAGGAGCAATTTGCAGGTGCAAATAGACAACGTGTAGTAAAATAAACACCTAAATGTGTATTTGGGATGTTTTTTTTTTCTCCAACAGCCTGAAAGAAGACTCTAAAATGAAAACTGATGGTTTTGCCTGGGGTGTTTTCCCCTTAAATGACATGACTCGTCTTTTGAGACATAACCTTACATGATTGTTAGTTTTGATAGCAGTATCGATGAGCTCGGACCTTGTTGAGTTTTTTGGTTTGAGAAATTTGGAAACGGTTCCTAATAGAACAGGGTCTCTAGACCCACCCCTAGGTAGGACGAGTGAAGTGGTTGGAATAGGAAGGCCAAATGATGACAGGAGTGACACACACACACACACACACACACACTAACACACCGTAGCAGGAACCCCATCCAACTGTCGAGCTCCGTGATTGGATACCAGGATGCCATCGACTCTGTAGTTTACAGCCTGGACAGCATCCTCACCTGACCACACACACACACACACACACACACACACACACACACACACACACACACACACACACACACGTTCAAGTTCATCTTGAACCAGAAAAATACAGATTTTTGATGTTTTCAGAGATGTATTGGCAAAACTAATTATCAGCTCTGCCACAAGTGTCCAAATGAAGCTTCATGAACCATTGTTTGTATTTGTCGACCCCACTAGATGGTGCTGTTGGTTTACAGGAAAAGTCTCAAGAAATGATAATTCAGTGTACTTTCAACCCTTTGATGAACAGAGACCACCATCTAGTGGGCTCCGAAAATAAAGATGCTTTTCTTAAAGGTCCCATGACATGGTGCTCTTTGAATGCTTTTACATAGACCTCAGTGGTCCCCTAATACTGTATCTGAAGTCTCCTTTACATAGACCTCAGTGGTCCCCTAATACTGTATCTGAAGACTCCTTTACATAGACCTCAGTGGTCCCCTAATACTGTATCTGAAGACTCCTTTACATAGACCTCAGTGGTCCCCTAATACTGTATCTGAAGTCTCTTTTATATAGACCTTAGTGGTCCCCTAATACTGTATCTGAAGTCTCTTTTATATAGACCTCAGTGGTCCCCTAATACTGTATCTGAAGTCTCTTTTATATAGACCTTAGTGGTCCCCTAATACTGTATCTGAAGTCTCTTTTATATAGACCTTAGTGGTCCCTTAATACTGTATCTGAAGTCTCTTTTATATAGACCTTAGTGGTCCCCTAATACTGTATCTGAAGACTCTTTTATATAGACCTTAGTGGTCCCCTAATACTGTATCTGAAGTCTCTTTTATATAGACCTTAGTGGTCCCCTAATACTGTATCTGAAGTCTCTTTTATATAGACCTTAGTGGTCCCCTAATACTGTATCTGAAGACTCTTTTATATAGACCTTAGTGGTCCCCTAATACTGTATCTGAAGTCTCTTTTATATAGACCTTAGTGGTCAAGAGGGCAAACACCGGCAATCTACAAAACACAAAGTTAGTTGTACATACCATATAGAGTAACTCCTTTTATTGTAGGTGTAAGATAAAGCTGTGTGTATGTGTGTGTGTGTGTGTGTACCATTAAGTACTCCTTTCACAATCACAGGAAGGTGTGTGTGTTTCTTCAGCCACGTGATGTCGTCCCAGCAGAGAGTGGGATCTATCGCTTTAGCAACATACACCGCCAAACCACTGTCATCGCCATAGTTTCCCTCAGAGAAAGCCATGGAGGCTGATGAGAAGTTAGACATGCTGGACACACACACACACACACACACACACACACACACACACACACACACACAATAAATCGTTAGAGTGGGACACACTCTGCTGCGGTCTCCGTGGTGGAATTTGGGAAGTGAGTACATTTTCCTCTGTTGTTGCTGTTGTGTTTGGTTCCTACCTCAGGTGTTGGGGCAGTTTAAAGCGGTTGCGCATGTCATCCCATCTCCTCCCCAGGTACGGCGTATCCACAGTAACAAAGATAGCTTTATAGCCCGCCTCTTCCGCCCGGCGCACCAATGACAGCGTGAGCTCTCTGTCTTTATAGATGTAAAGCTGCAGCCACAGGACGCCGTCTAGCGAGGCTGTCATTGCTGACATCACTTCCTCTATAGTGGAGGTGGCCCAGGAGCTCAGCATCATCCCTGTGCCCACTGCTCGGCATGCTGGGTAGACACATTATATCACGGTGTTAATGGTCTTTTCTGGAGTGGTTTAAAAGAGGACTCAAGAAAACGTATGAACAGATTATTATTATCACATATTGAACATGGACTCCTCCATTGATCCAGAACTCAGAAAACCTCCTTATTGGAATTCAGACTTATACATTCAAGCCTGATCACATACCTTAGAAAAGGAATGATTTGTTTTCTTTGTCTTGCATCCTTAATAATGATAGAATATTAACACAATTAACACTGTGATTGGGTCTATAATATCGAGTTCTATATTCTATTACTATTGTCTATTCTCAAAATTCAATTGTGTATTCCCAAGGGCCATTTTATATTTCCAAGTCCCATTCTATATATATATATATATATATATATATATATATATTTTCTAGATTTTCAAGTTCCATTCTATATAATTTTAACTGGGGAATCCTAGTTCCACTCTATATTATACTATACTATCAAAAATGCAACGAGCAGAGTCGATTGGTAGTAGATTGTAGTAGCATGAGTTGTTGATTGGCTGGAACGTGGTTTGTTATATTTCGGTGCACAGCCTGTGCACCAAAATAGGGGCACCTTAGTGCACCTTTAAGTTACATTGGGTATTATTCTGTATTGCTTTACTTTATTCCCAAATGCCCATTCTTTATTTCTAATTTACATTCTGTATTCCCAGTGTGTGTGTGCTTGTGTGTGTGTGTGTGTGTGCGTGTGTGTGTGTTTACCTCTTGCAGTAGCTGTCTCTCCCTCAGCATGAGCCATCCTCTGCATTGCTGTGGCTGCAACACAGATAGGCATGCTCAGCTTCTGGCCCAGCACAGAGACAGAGAGATCCACTGTGGACACATTCCTCAACACCCGAGGGACAAGAAGCCACCTGTGCACACGCACGCACGCACACACGCACACGCACACACACACACACACACACACACACACACACACACACACAAGTTGCCACCAGGTTCCATAGGTATAAGGTAACTCTTATTAAAGGTTTAATCAAACATTTGATCTCACTGTGTCCTCAGTGCAGTGCAGTGTGTGTTTGTACGGTATACAGTGGCTCAGAGACAGTTGGACTATGGCCTTATGCAGTGGCTGCGTGTACAGCACTGAGCACAGCAGAGCTGCTGTAATCATTAACCTGCTGGATGCTTCATCAGCCCTGAGCCTCTTCTTCTTCATCTGGACTTGTGAGGGGCTTCCTGCTCAGTTTACACAAGATAAAGACCAGACCCAGAGGACTGTTTCTTTTTTGGTCATACCTGTATATCTCCACATACACTAACACAGGGGTCTTCAACGGCTTTCAGGCCAGGGACCGTCCAGCTGAAAGAGAGACCGAGGAGGGACCCCCCTACTGCATATACTGTCTACAACTGAGTTGAATATTAAACTGGGCCGAATAGATGAAAATAAATGGATATTATTTATACATTATGTTTAACATACATTTGGAAGGCACAGTGAACCCTTAAGCTTAACTGTGTGGCTACCACAGTGGAGTCCTTACCTATAGTGAGCTTATCTTTAATGTGTAAATCATTGTTTAACAAATAGGACAATATATCTTTGCTATTATTAAGTTGGATTTATATTAATGTATATTTTCAGACATTTTAATAAAAAAAATAAAAAATAAAACTTTCTCTAACTCTGAGGACCCCCTGTTGAAGATCTCTGCTGACATATCTAGGTACATGCACACATTTATATTTATACATATTGTTCAGTAAGGAGTTATGTATGGCTTCCAGTATGATATGTCCTGGTAGCATTAGAGCTGTAGAAGAAGACAAAAAAAAAAATTGTCCTAGAATATCTTATTAAATATGCTATTTCATGCATATTGTACTAAAATGTAGACAACTGCATAAAGTCACGCCCATATTGATGTATGAACACACAAGTAGTAACTGCTGCTAATAAAAGGAAGTACATTAGTCAAAAAGGGAATGGACAGACTAATCACATTCTGAAATAAAGCAGAATACAAGGAACTATGCAACAAAACCACAGACGGAACCTGCAATAAAATACAAAAATGAAATACACGCTTTACACCACGCGTCAAACTCAAGGCCCCTCGCAAATTTGGATTGGGCCCATATATCAACTCAGTTTTCACAATACATTTTGCCAAGCCTAGTTGTGCACCAAACCAAAAAAAATCTAACCGCAATTACACAAAACAAAGCAGAATTTGGCAGATTTGCAGACTGTGAGCCTCAGAAATTCCCCCAGAACCAGAATTTTCATGTGCGGTAGCCTGCTTTTTAAAAACGTATTCATGTTGTTGCTTGGTTTGCTAAATTCTCTGATGGCTAAGGAACTTTTTGCTGACTATCTGTCGACCAAGTGAGAAGACTATGTGAGACGTGCGGTAACTCAGTCAAAGATATTTGACTTTTTCGATAAAAGCATGTCAATAAACTATAAGTGTCTGGGGCCCATGATGTGATTCTCATTTTCCAGTGTGGCCCCTTAGAGAAATAGAGTTTGGAACCCCTGTGTTACCCAATCTTCTGAAAGAAATTCACCACTATCTTGTTTTTGTCCTACTCTTGTATCAGGCAGACTGTGATTGGTGCTCAGAGCCTTCCAGATGGCACAAATGTCACAGTACAATGCTGTTTGTAGCTTTGGTGGAACTTCATTCTAAAACAGTGTCCAACAGTTCTTCTCCATGTGTGTTTGTGTTTGTTGTGTGTGTGTGTGTGTGTGTGTGGTACCTTTTAAAGGCAGCGACATTGTCAGCCAGTGTGTTTTGCTCCTCAGCTCCTGAGCGGTAGTAGTCATACACAGCTTTAGGAAGAACCTTCTTGGCTTCCTCCTCAAAATCGGACACACAAACACGCAGCCCTGCCATCGCCGTCCACTCCGCACCAGAACACCGAGGCAGCTCGCAGTCTGTCCCTCTGAGTCTGTCCCTCTGACGCTCAGCGATAAGCACTAAGAGTAATCATTAACCTGCTGGACCTTTCATCAGTCCCCCCAACCATCTTTTTTTTTAATCAAGACTTATTTTTTTTTTTTTTTAGGTTTTATTGAGCTTCACAGGAAATTAATTCTACAATTATGCACAGCATTCTCAGCCCTCTGCCAGCCAGCCTCCATCCCATGGCACAGCAACCTAAAACCAGCAAAAAATAAATAAATCAAATAAAAAATAATCATGACTTGTGATGGGGTTTCTGCTCCGATAGAAGATACAGGCGTTACGAAGGCCAGAACCATCCCAGAGGACTGTGGGCATCGTAGATCGTGTTTGGACTGTTGCTAGGTTATGAGATAGTGCTGGCTGGCCTGTGTACTTTGAATCCTGATGTCAAAGTGTGTACTCTCAAAATTGCTCGTGTGTGTGTGTCCAAGACTTATCGTAACCAAAGCGGAGATGCATAAACCAATTGTTGATCTCTTCTCCGTTAACATCAGAGAACTTCCAGCTTGTAGCAGTCGTCCTACCTTTATAGGTTTTGTACAGAATCAAGTTATACAACTACCCCAAAATGTGCACACATGTACATTTATCAGACTCAATAATGTTGTCTACACCTTAATGACATGTTGAGGTTAATCAGTGGTTCTCAACTTTGGGGTCAGGTCCAAGAGGTCCCAAGATAAATGTATTGGTTTTTTTCTGCTGGACTTTTGGATAGCTTTCTATGGTGAAATACTGGATACTTACCGGTCTTCGTGGCTACTAATGAAACAATGTAAGGAAAGCCGAGTGTTCACAGCGTGTCCTATCAAGGCCGGAACCTGAGACGAGCAGCCACGAGACGATGCTTCATTCGGGGGTCTAGGCACTCTCCGTTGACTTGCGACAGAGAATGTCTAATAAGGGGAGAACTTCCACTCTCGGGAAAATTCCGGGTTGGTACAATGGGCTTAATAGGGAGTGAGATAGGGAGTGAACAGGCTCTCCATAGACAGGCTCTGCTTGCGAGCTGGAAAAACCAAACTCTGGTCAGGCCAATCACATCGTGTATAGAGTCGGTGGGCGGGCTTATGGCTGCTGCTGCTGCTGCTGGGAACAGCGGTCTTCTGGATTAAGCTTTTCTTTGCTTTTATCTGACCGGATACGGCAAAAGTTGAATCTATCAACTAGCTTCTCTTCCTTCTTCGTTGCTCTGCCTGGTTGTAGCGCTATCCTATTGCGTGCAGAGTGAATTTGAAAGACAACCGTTTATCCCGCCCCTCGGATTTAGCCCTGCCATTGGCGAGTTCCCAGACCCAACATCTAGATGTGGGTCTGGCTTGTCAGGCTAATCATCTGGTAGTAATAGTGGGGAACTGTAGTCTGGCTATCACCAGACCAAGCTCAATGTTTTAAGCCTGAACATTAGTCTGCTCTGTACTTCTACTGCACAAGAGGCATGGTCAACGGGCACAGTTCAAAATGACTCTGCACGCAATTGGATAGTCCTTCAACCAATCAGACCACCGATCCGGGTGACTTAGCAACTTCGGTGGCCGCCATGTTGAATGTTAACAAAAAGCTGCTTGGTCGCTTCTGTATCGTCATCGGGTTAAACCCAAAGGGGTAAGCTTCGCTTCAGAACTCGAACCTCCTATGACGCCATTTTGATGCTACAAAGCGATCACCTCCCGTTAGCATTCCACTGACTGCCATTCATTTTGGCGTCACTTTGACAGCGAATAACTTTACATCTGAAGCGTTTAAAGACTATTTGTCCGTTGTTTAGTTCTAAAGAAACACGACAATGTATAAAAGGCTCCATTACCTTGTACCTCCGTAGCAGATGTTTTTGTAAAAATAGGCTAACCATTGTGTCATAACCACGTGACTTACTGTCACACAGTAGAGGAATTACCGTATAGTACAGGAGAAGCTCACAGGCAGTTTCAACTTACCTGAGCTGTTAAGGTTTAATTACTAATGTTAACTAAGATGTTAGTTTGCAATAATTAGCCTGTGCCCATGTTATCTCCTTACATATACCTACATTCTCCGTCTCTTTAAGATTGGGAATGATTGAGATTTCTCTTGGCACAGCTACCAGAAGTCTTCCAACTTTCAGACACGTTGCTCACGTCACATCTACGTTGTCTCTGTCAGTTGGAGGCTGCGCAGTAACGCTCAGCGCTCACCGGAAAAGTGCTTCTAATATCCTTCGCTGGTCTCCGTCCAGAGCAACGGGCTCTGTTGGTCCATTGTATACTGTCTATGGTTAAACCCGCCAACAGGGCCAGGTGGATAAGCCAGTCTGTGATTGGTTCCCAGCCAAATTGTGAACGGAAGCAGGATAGATAAACGTACAGGTTTCCAGCCTGAGCTGCAGGGCAAAATCAAATCTCCGGCAGATCGGGCTGGGTTGACCCGGTCTAGGGGAACTGCTGACAAAATAAAAACTTCTTTGACCTAGAGGGGGGAAACAAATAAAAATAAAAAATATCAAGCATGTACATTACTGCAGGTTTCTGATTGCACATAGGTTGTCTGGTGAGCATGAAGTTATGGCACAAATCTCAAGATTGTCATCGTTAAATCAAAACTCGACACTTCTCAGTTCCATGTTTATTTGGTATCCAACAAAATCCAATAAAAGCTTTAAGAATCAACATTTTGCACCACCACCAAAAAAACATAACTTCTCCCACTAAAAATGTAAAACTAGAAGGTCAAGGTTAATAAAATGCAAGCATTAGGGCTGGGGGAGCGAATATGTATGAGGAAAGCAACATCTTCTGACAGGCAAGTCAACAAAAAGGCAGAAATCTACTCCTACAGTTCCGTTTAAAGAAGGACGGGGATAGTTACAAAGCTCAACACAGACTAAAGTTGCACGCCGAAGAAAAAGAAAATCGGACAGAGGTTGTCCCTCGTCCAAGTGACTTCAGCTTCACGTGTCCGTTTCTAAGCTCACGAGCCATCCAAAAACTACTTCACATGACAGGACGTTTCACTTTTACCCACAAAAGCACAAAACCTTCCTGAGAAAACAACTCTTTTATTCTGGGAAAATCTTCAAGACAAGTGTACAAGTCTTTACTGTTTATCAATCAAAGTACAGTTCGACTGTTCTCCACCTTCATTTCTTTTCATTACATGTTTCAGGTAGAGTCCATGTAGGCTCATGGATCCTGTTAAACCTTTCGTTCTCAGTATTCCTGCCCAACCGTGTAACCCACTGGCCAATCGGAATCACAATGCAGTCGAGGAAAAGATTAGAGAAAAAAAAACAAAAAAAACAAAACAAGTGTGGCCATGTTAAGCGGACCATCCATCGGAGCTCTCGCCCCCCCGGTGAAGTCCCATCCACAGCGCGTCAGCTGTGGGCTTCAAAAGGGAAAACGGCTCACTTCCTGCTTCATCCTGCTCTCAGGTGGAGTTTGTTTGGCTCAACAGGATGCAGCGATGTTTATGGGTAACTTGACAGTGAGCAATGCAGGTGAGGGGGGGGGAAGGTATTTCTAAGTCGAGGGTGAGGAGGCCATTGCCCTCCTCCCCCCCTTCCCCGTTCAGCGCTGCTTTGACTGGTCAAAACCCGGAAAGGAAGGCGGGGGCTGCAGCACTAAGCGTTGTGTTAGCCCGATCGCCGGTGGTTGGGGGGGGGAGTGTGGTTGCAGCGGTGCTACGAGGTCGCTGCCCCAGATTGGGTGCCCAGGAGTTTGGGAGGGCGGACTAAGCGTCCGCTTCCCATTTCCTCCCCCCAAGGGTGGCCTGGTGCTGCTGTTCCGACACCCCAGACCCGCTGGACTCTGGTGGATCTCCAAGCCTTCGCTGGACCAAAGACATGAAGCAGCACGGCGTTCACACCCAGGCAGTCCAGCCCTCATACAGCTGGGCCAGGTTGTCCATGTTGGTGGCCTCTTTGATGACAACGTCCACCTGCAAATCAAACAGCACAGCAGCTCAGAAACACGGCTCAGAAACACGGCTCAGAAACACGGCTCAGAACCTGCGCGCCGTTTCCAGCTCACTTACAGGTGTAACGTCAGGTCAAAAGGCCATTTAGTCATCACTTCAAATCACTGGGAGTCACAGCTTTACAACACCAAGAGCAAACACCAGGTGAACATTACCATCCAGGACTGCTAATTTAGAGTTTTTTTTTTGTTTTTTTTTTTTGGGTAGCAGACGCTCGTCAACTGATCATTGACCGACAAGCAGGCGACAGAGTCCTGGTTCAACCGCGTACTTCCTGAACTCAGTGTCCTGGAACGGCTTGGCGACCGACACAAGTCCACAGCTCTCTAAATCGCCTACTAATGTTACTTGTTGATTTTGTGGTCGCGGCTTTTTTTGTTTTTGCCTTTTGTCGATTGTGTTTAGACTCCGCTACATTCAGGAAGTGTCTTTTTTTAAGAGCAGATACAATAAAAAGGGGAGTGAGTATATATATATATATATATATACACACACACACACACACACACACACACATACATATATATATATATATATATATACACATATATATATATACATATATATATATATATATATATATATATATATATATACATATATACAATATACATATATACATATATACATATATATACATATATACATATATATATATATATATATATATATACAATACATATATACAATACACACACACATACACACATACATATATACAAAAAAAAAAAAACACATATATACACATAATACAATATATACATACATATATACAAAAATAACACTAAAAATAACAATTATAATCATTCATATTAGTTTAGAGCCATTATAACACTCATACACACACAAAAAAAAAAAAAAAAAAAAAAAAAAAAAAAAAAAAAAAAAAAAAAAAAAAAAAAAAAAAAAAAAAAAAAAAAAAAAAAAAAAAAAAAAAAAAAAAAAAAAAAAAAAAAAAAAAAAAAAAAAAAAAAAAAAAAAAAAAAAAAAAAAAAAAAAAAAAAAAAAAAAAAAAAAAAAAAACAAAAAAAAAAAAAAAAAAAAAAAAAAAAAAAAAAAAAAAAAAAAAAAAAAAAAAAAAAAAAAAAAAAAAAAAAAAAAAAAAAAAAAAAAAAAAAAAAAAAAAAAAAAAAAAAAAAAAAAAAAAAAAAAAAAAAAAAAAAAAAAAAAAAAAAAAAAAAAAAAAAAAAAAAAAAAAAAAAAGAAAAAAAAAAAAAAAAAAAAAAAAAAAAAAAATGTGATAGAGACGAGAATTGGCTGGATCATTGATTGGAACATTAGCTACTTGTTACTTCTTCCTGCCAACCCTGCTACCGAAATCTGGTGCCACTGGATATGTCTGCTCTTCTCTTGATGCTCTGAAACAGACGATACAGGCAACACAAACACCGCTGCATCGACGCTAGTTAACACTATACATTCAGCAGCTAACGCGTACTACCGCTAGCTAGAAGCTGGATTAAACACTGTTAAATGCTGACAGCTAACGCTA